>NC_090749.1:18232699-18242699 GCF_036898095.1 Palaemon carinicauda
ATGGCGAAAGTGACGGACAGCGAAGTGCACCTCCAGCAATTCTCGATCGAAGGTAGAATAACCCGATTCTGCCTTAGACAGTTTTCTGCTGAAGAAGGCCAATGGGCGGGGCGAGTCGTGGACCACTTGCTCGAGTACTGCAACAATAGCGACGTCGCTGGCATCGGTGGAGAGAAGGAGAGGGGCATGTGGGATAGGAAAAGTGAGAGCCACAGCAGTTGATAGGGCCTTCTTTGCATTGCAGAAGGGTGCTTTTTGAAGGGGACCCCACTTCAGGTCCTTTGGCTTGCCCTTGAGGGAGGTGTAGAGGGGACCAAGAGTGGCGGCAATGGCTGGCAGAAAACGGTGATAATAGTTGATCATGCCCAAGAATTCCTGTAGAGCTTTGACGGTCGAGGGCACGGGGAAGTTCTGAACGGCTGCTAACTTCTCAGGGAGGGGGTGGACTCCTTCAGGAGTGATACGGTTCCCTAAGAATGACACTTCGTTGGCGCCAAAGGTACACTTGTCGTACCGGACAACAAGGCCGTTTTGTTGCAGGAGATCGACCACAATGCCCAGGTGACGGAGGTGTTCCTTTTTTGAGGAGGAGAACACAAGTATGTCGTCCACATAACATACACAGAAAGGGAGGTCACATAAGATGCCATCCTTGAGAAGTTGAAACGAAGGCCAAAAAAGGAGTAATTGAAGGTGTATGTACCAAACGGAGTGGTGATGGCAGTCTTGGGGATGTCTTCTGGGTTCATAGGCACCTGATAATACCCCTTCAGGAGGTCGAGCGTAAAAAAAAACCTTTTCTTTGTGCCGGTAGGAGGTAATGTCGGCAATGTTTGGGAGGGGGTAGTGATCCGGTTCTGTTTTCATGTTCAGGCGCCTGTAATCCCCGCACGGACGGAGGGAGCCGTCTTTCTTCAGAACGATGTGTAAGGGTGACGACCATGGCTGGAGGCCTTTTGGCAAGGGCCCATTTCCTCCATTTTGGCGAACGTCTGTTTGGCGGCTGCCAATCGTTCCGGTGCCAAACGTCTGAATTTTGCAAAGACTGTGGGTCCCGTCGTCTTGATATGGTGATAAATACCGTGCTTGGCGGGAACCGTGGGTGTTTGGCGAAATTCTGGACGGGAAACTTCCGGGTACGATGTGAGGAGGTGGGCGTAGTCATCCGTGGGTGAGCTAATGTGGAGAGCGAGGTTAGAGGGGGCAGGTTGAGGAGGTGTCGACAAGTACGAGTCTGCGTTGACCAATCGTCGGTGGGGGACATCGACCAGAAGGTGGAAATAAGAGAGGAAATCCGCTCCGAGGATTGGCAATATGACGTCAGCAACGAGAAACTTCCAATTGAATTTACCGTTTCCGAATGATAATGTGAGGTTCTCGTAACCATAGGTGGGTATCGCAGATCCATTGGCCGCTACCAAGTGGACGTCGGCAGATGTAGACAGACTACGTCGTGTCTTGAAGAGTTTCCTTGGCAAAAGAGAACGACAAGCACCCGTGTCTACAAAAAATTGCACGCCCGTTCCTGCATCATGTAAAAAGAAAAGATTAGAAACACGGGAGGCCACCACCACGAGCGATGGCCTACTTACACGTTTTTTGGCCACTGACAATCCTCGGCATATTTCTTCGCAGTTGCCCCGAATCTGAAGTAGTAGTAGCAAATCTGCGGCGGATGGGAGGTAGTAAGTGGCTGTAGAAGTCGTTTGTTGGGGCGTGAGCGATTGGTGGGAGGTGGGCGGCTTTGTCGCTGCTTCGGTACGTCATGGTGTATGCGTGTATGTCCTACGGCATTCATGTCAGCTTCGGTTGACGTTGAATAGGCATCCTCTTCGTCAGGGGTGGAGGCGTTGATGGAGGTCTTGAAGTGGCTGTCCATAAGGGCGTCGGCTTTGGTCAAGTCCTTTATGGGTAAACTATCGACATCGGGTATGGCAGCTCGTATAGGTCCGGGTAAACAGCGTATCCAAAGGGCACGAAGTAATTTCACCTCACGAGGAAAGCCGTCTGTGGCAGGTTGAAGGCGAGCGATACTGGTCATTTCCCTGAGGGCAAGCGAAGCCCTTTGGTCCCCCAACGGTTGTTGCGAGAGCTGAAAAAGCTTTGCTACACGGGCGGCTGGCGACGGCGAGTACTACTGTTTTGAGGGCGTCATACGCTATTGGGGTGTCTCCTTGTTCACAAAGCCAGTCGGATATTTCTGGGAAGGTATCCTCGGGTATCGCCGCGAGAACCTAATCTGCTTTGGTGGTTGAGCAAGTCACGCCCTTGATGCGAAACTGGACTTTTGCGCTCTGAAACAAAGCAAACGCCTCTCCTCTTGCGAACGGTGAAAGTTTCAATGGGGCAGCCGCAGCGCCAACTTCTGTAGAGTCCGTCATAGTACCAACGATGGAGGGGTGAGGGGGGTGGGGGTGGAAGGCGGTGGGAGCTAGTCGACTTCCAGGGTCACCAATGTGACGGCCGAGAGAAGGTTGTGAACTCAAAGGCAGTGTGAAAGCAACTGAGTTAATTTATTATAGAACTCTCTCCTTTATATACTAAACCTCAAGGCAACAGGAAATTACATGTTCGAGAAACAGACAATGTTACATAAGAGAAACGCAGACATGTTTATTCTGGTTCTTTTTAGTGCGAGGGTAGAGCGAAGATACAAGCATAATATATACAAAATGAATTATGTACGATCGTGTGACACAAGGTTGGTACAGAGTTTATGTGTGAAGGGCATATGGAAGCAATTGACGACTTATGAAAACCTTTGGTCCTTCTTGTTAAATGTAAATCATGATTTGGAAAAGTTTCACGTCATATTAAACAAATAAGTAATAATTAGTCATTAATTAAACAGTATCATCAAACATTTAATTAATTTGCTTTCTTTTAAGAAGGACATATTATTATTATTATTATTATTATTATTATTATTATTATTATTATTCGGTGTATTATTCAAAAATTTGATATTAATTACTAAGTATATGTTCTCAATTTCTTTTCTTTTTCTTTTGCAAAAAAATCTTTAGAAAATAAACACTGATATTTTAGGACTATGACTGATGCATATGATCTTCAAATCTCATCAAATCAGAACGTTTGTTGAAGTAAATTCTCGCATTATTAACACCCAGACAATAAAGCGCAAAGTTGCCTTCATTATGAATAGTCATTAAGATTGACAACTCTCTTCCATCCAAATTTAATGATTACAAAATCTTAAAAAAAAAATGTTTATTACAATTTCAGAGGACGAATGATGAACTCGCGATGATTTGATCATTTTATTGATTCGCAGATAGAGTTAAAATCAGCTAAAAAAAAAAAAAAAAGTTTCCATATGACGTCAGAGTCAATTTAAGTTAGCTTGGTCACGCGATTGCTATCTCAGCCGACTACACACGTGTATGTATTTACCTAGCTCTTAATGAAAGGGTTTCAGCATAGGGTGGAAAGAGAGAGAGAGAGAGAGAGAGAGAGAGAGAGAGAATATAAGTGGAACAGATAACTCTGGCCCAAAGAGACATATAATAAAACTATAAGGATTTCCCTGAGGGAATGTATATAGCCTATATATATATATATATATATATATGTGTGTGTGTGTGTGTGTGTGTGTGTTCAAATAAGTCCCAAATACCCCTTAATATCGAATTGACCTTGCCATGTGTTCTCTGACCTCTTACGGGAATTTTTTTAATGGTGAATATTCCTCCCCGACCCAGGACTCGAACCTATATCCGATAAAAATAAGAATGAACATTAAACTGGAAAGAACCCTCGGCTAGTCTAGACAAACTAATGTTTATTATTATTTCTATCGGTCATAGGTTCGAGTTCTTGGCCAGGCAGATTTATTCATCATTGAAGGAATTTCAGTACAGGGTCTGAGATCACATGACAAGGCAATTCGATATTTGTGGCTTATTTGAAAAAAAAAAAATATAAATCACAAGTGTTATTGATAAAATTATCAGTGTGCTTGTATGTCCGCATACATACAGTATACCCTATATTCGTCTGTGAAAGGCTCATTTGCCTAAAACATAACCATGACTTTCTGTGACCTACCATCACCCATTGCTACTGAACAGTCACATAAAGAGACTCTGCTTGAATCCATTTGTATCTGTATTGCTTCCCTCCCTCCACTTAATCTTCACAACCCATCGGAAAGTAATATTCCTTCCCAGATGAACCTTTGAGGATATCAATGGCTCAACATCTCACCCATTGGCCAATTTCCTCCTTCGATTGGCCATTTTAGAAGCTGATTTTTAACAAAAAGAAGCGATAAGTCAGTAAAACATTTTCCTCAAGATCTTCTGCATCTCTTGAACAGTATTGGTTTCGTAAAGCGGTTAATAATTTGGATCCATCATTGTTTGTTGTGGTGTTGTTCTAGAATAGATTGGAGGATTTTGGAAGCAAAACTTATCTTTTTTCCAACCTTTTTTTTATAAATATATTTTAAAGAATTTTGTTTTGTTCAATCTTGGAGCAGGTTTCCTTGACATAAATTGTTCACAAAAGTATCTTTATAAAACAAATTAATGGAATCAGTTTTTTGTTTTTGTTTCAATGATATAGAATATCTTATAGTTTGACACCTCGAGTATAAGTTCATAATAATAACAAAGAGTGTAACAATTTGAGGTTACCTATGTTCATAATTAAATTTCAAAACATCATTAGGAATATCTTCTCCTGATGTTGCTCACATAATGATATATCATTGAAAGAGTATAAAGTGAAACATTAATTCCCAAGGCAACGCTCAATCAGAGCGTAATGGGTTTGGACAAGCCATTACAGGAACACCCAGTAAACACAAATAAATTTTTCCTGTTATTTTCAAAAGTAAATGTCAATATTGACTTCTCTAATCTTTCTGAAAACTATTTAACTTTTAGAATGAAATCTTTGCCTTTATTTTTTAAATTGAATATTCTTTTATTCTTTATTTATAATAAATGATAGCGTCAATGACCATGGATGTCAGGATGCCAGAAAACATCACATCAATCAATCTTCTAATCTTGATTTCAACCTTATGATAAAATTTTTAGTACCAACAAATATGAAACATTAAGATCTATATGAACAAATTGTTTTAGGAAGGGGATAACATCAAACACATTAACCTCTATATCCATCAAATAGAAAACTTATTGAATATTCTAATACATCAAGTAAAAGTCACCATTAACATATTTATAAAGGTCTTTCCGTATTGCGGGGATCAGAAAGTGTTTCTATTGTTGCACGACGGATGATGTCAGGAGTGGCGGCACTATATATTATAGTGATGATACACTTCTACGTAATCCTATTGATAGTAGATTCCTTAACTGAAACATCAAATGTATAAAAGTCTTCCCTTTGTCAAATGAGGCAAAAAAGTTACCCCAAAGGTGTTCGTTCTCTCAGTGTCTCAAAAGCTCTGCTGATGCTCACGTCCATTCAACTGCAGAGTTTATAAGGATTTGTTCCCCGATATATTATAGTCTACCTCTTCAGAAACGTATTTTCAATTTGTATGCGTGTGTGCGTGTGTGTGGTTTGTGTGTGTGTGTGTGTGTGTTCCCACGTTAAACGTGCGAGTCTTCTTATTTCATTACTGTACAGAATTATATTGGATTGTGCAGCGAAGTAACAATTAATCAATTTATTAATTTATAACCAAATCGTCTCCAGACAAAAGAAATTTCAAACCTGACAGATTCTGAAAAAGTCAAATCCTCCGAGAGAGAGAAAATTAATGACTTCACACAAGACTTGTCTTAATGTTATTATTAATGATTTTAAAACCATTTTCAATTTCTTCCTTTCATTCACATTTTCCCATCTTATTGATTTATATAATGACTTTGGGGATCAAATGTATTCAGTTTTTGCAATTAAATATGAGACAAATATCCTGTCATAGAGAAAAATATGTATTCATCGAGACCGAAAATTATTTGCCTTACTTTAATTAACCACCTTACATGATGCATACATTTCACCTTATCAAGTATTATCGTACATCACACTCTTCATTCTACTCAAACTTCAACAGTATAAAAGAACAGACCTTTGAAACAGGAGATACGAGAGGATCATGATGAGGTTACTAGAGCTCAAAGGAAGGCATATATCAATTCTGTCTGAGTAAAAATCTTTGTTTTCAAACATAATATCGTTTTGGGGGACGAATTCCCCAACAACGAATTAACTTGGGGACGAATTGACTATAAACGAATTTAACGGGGACAAATTGATCAACGACGAATTAACCTAGCGCCGTTTTGATGTTGTTACTGTTTTTAAATATTTTATTTATTTTTCAAATCGTTTACATATTTTTTCATTTCCTTTCCTCACTTGGCTATATTTCCCTGTTGGAGCCCTTGGGCTTATAGCTTCTTATTTTTCCAAATAGGATTGTAGCTTGGCTAATAATAATAATAATTGGGGATAGATGTAATTCTGTTGAAGTGAAGAATTCTTTGGACTGAATATGTGATCGGAATTTCAAATTACCACTTTTGTCAAAAAAAAAAAAAAAATCAGATGGATCCAAACAATGAATAAAGCAAATATGGACATTTCTCCGTAGCAATCTTTTGAAAGATCATAAACAAGACAATTATTGTTGGGTTGTTGTTTTGCAAGTTCAGAGAACATCCATCACGAGGAGGATGGTAGAGTTCTGTTATAAAGCTCTAAGTCTTTAATAGCTTTAAGGATAATTGTGACCAGACTGGAGGTGGTAACAGAGTTATAAATAAAAGTCAAAAGATGATATACAATATTACAAATGTTTAAGATCTATATTAAGTTTTCAGAAGGATTCAAATTTGGTTTCTTTTCATTTTGTTGATTTTTTCTAATTCTAGAGAAGAAAATTCAAGAGTATTATAAGGGGAAAGAAGAAGAATATAGAGCAAGAATAGCTAGAATGATAAAGAAGAAAAAAATATAGCTAAAAAGTTGAATGATGCTGAAGATAAGAACCGATTATGATATATAACAAGAGGACAGAGAACAAAACCTCAAGATAATCAAAGAACAGAAGATTAGAATCAAAAGAAAAAGAAAGTGTGCTAAGAATATCCATTGCAATATCAAGTGCAATTATTCACGATTATAACTTAGAGGAATCCAGAATTTATTCAAGAACATTCTCTAAGAAGATTACGTGGATAAACTGGGCCAATGTTTCAAACGATTTGATACAGATTCTTGTTCTATAAGCGTGCCTTTTCCCCATTCGTATTGGGTAACACGGTTAGAGGGATCAAACCATCTAAAAGAGAGTCAGATACTATAAGGAAATATCTTACCATAAAATGTATGATCGCAACAACACTATAAAAAGACTATTCGCTTATGAGCTAAAAAGTTATCGCAGGAGTCTGATACGAGTGACAATTTGTCCAACAGAACGAAAATCAACAGAAGGAACGTTATTATTATTATTATTATATTATTATTATTATTATTATTATTATTATCTCAGCTACAACCATAGCTGGAAAAAAAAGGATGCTATAAGTCCTATAAGTGCCCCAGCAAGGAAAGTAACCCAGTGAGGACGTGAAATAAGAAAACGGATAGAATAGTGTGTCCAAGAGTACCCTCAAGCAAGAGAACTCTAACCCTATACAGTGGAAGACCAAGGTACAGAGGCTATGGCACTACCCAAGACCAGAGAACAATGGTTTGATTTTGGAGTGTCCTTTTCCTAGAAGAACTGCTTACCATAGCTAAAGAGTCACTTCTAAACTTACCATGTGATAAGTAGCCACTGGAAAATCATTCACGATCATGAATCTATAATTTCTATTGATACAATTTTCTAACAAAGAGATAAAAAAATATAACCGGAGGGTAAAAGTAAGAGAATAATCGCTATTATTAGAAAGTAAAAGATGTAATAAATTGTATGTCTGCCCCCCCCCCCCCCTCTCCCTAACCCCTCTATAAAAACACAGGTGGTGGAAGGGGGGGGGGGTGACCGTTACTAACATAATGTTTGTTTGGCATTTAGGTTTCAGTTATGAAATCTGTTTTGAACTATAAGATAAAATAAACAAAAGTGTCTGAAAAAGTTTCAGCAATGAACTAATGTATAATATAAGTAATTATGTCGTTTTTAAATTCGATCCCTGAAGTTGAGGTCAATGAAATTCATGAGGAAAGATGAGCTCTTGAG
Source organism: Palaemon carinicauda (assembly GCF_036898095.1). NCBI lineage: Eukaryota > Metazoa > Arthropoda > Malacostraca > Decapoda > Palaemonidae > Palaemon > Palaemon carinicauda. The sequence continues at coordinate 18,240,897 of NC_090749.1, forward strand.
ACTCTTTGATGCTTTGGATACCTGAAGGTGGGAAGAGGTTCTTTTCATGGATACCAATTAACATGTGATTATGATGTTTCTTCTTTCTTCCTGAATTTACACAGATCTGATAATTCCCTACATGAAAAAAAAAAAAATCTTATTTTGGAAAATTAGATTTTAGAGGAAGCTAACAAGCATTTGTTATACACTAAACTAACAAACACTTTTGCGCAACGCTGTAAGGAAATATTCCTCGGATTACCTCTGAGAGAGAGAGAGAGAGAGAGAGAGAGAGAGAGAGAGAGAGAGAACTATATTTTTCAACATTCATAGAGTATATTTATATTTCTGGACATTTGATTTCTTTTAATATACTTTTGGTCAACATTTTTCTTCCTTCTGTTTTGAAAGTGGAAATCATAACCACTTCCTCCGTATCGAAAGTTTTAGTGAATTTGAAAATGATAATTAATTTCCTTTTCATCCTTACTGAAATATATTGAATGATTTGCCGTTTTTGTTCTTAGAAAGGAGAACAAGGTATTGGTGTGAGAGTTCCGGAGTCCAGGAGCCATGACGAGTCTGAGAGGCGGAAGATCTTTGAGGAAAGAAAGAAAGTCTTTGGCACAGATTGATTAGATGCTCAATGCCCTGACCCTGTCTAGGGTGCCCTCTCCTCTATAGGCCTTAGGCATCAGACCGCTATCACTCTTAATACTAATTCCAATACTATTATCAACTGAAAGGTTTATATGTATACATATATTCTCTTAAAGCATTTATAAAAGTAGAGTCATATACCCTAAAATATTCCTTATTTATTTAAACTCATCAGGTCAAATATCGTATGTTTCCACAATGCTCAAGTTATAGTCTAATTCTTCTGTTTATTCTTTCACCCCTGTTAGTCACGCAGTATTGCAGGGTCGGCCTCTGGAGTCAACTTCCTCCATCTCTTTCTATCCTTGCAACTTATTCCTCCCCCAGTCTCATCCAATCCATGTCCCTCCTCACCACATTCTTGGCCAACTGCAATTTTTTAATTCTCTATTCTCGGATAAATGAATTGGCATATTCATTAGTCTGACCGACTTTAATGATTACTATTTTATATGCATTCTTGATCTTACTATGTTTCCTGAGTTGATGATTTTCTTTAATCTCAACATGAAAAATATTGCAAAACTGGAAAATTTCCCCATTAAAAATGTGCTCTTATGCATTCCACCAATCCGAGAAATTGTCACATAACTTTCTATATCAGAGAAAAAATTTGTTTTCTCATATTCCTTGAAGGAGACTTCATCGCTTTGAAGTTTCAAACGACCCACAATAAAATTGAGAAAAGAAGGAGATCCAAAACTGACCGGAAATCAGAGCTTATTCTTTCTGCCGCCTTTGATCGAAGGGGCTTCGTCTTTAAGTAGTTTTCTGTTCGTTGTTGTCATTTGTTTCCTATTCAAAAGAAAAGTTTTTAGCAAGTTTTTCTAGAACAGAGATCATCGTGAATAATATGAGGTCAAATCTCTCTCTCTCTCTCTCTCTCTCTCTCTCTCTCTCTCTCTCTATGATATTTACCTCTGGCAATATTTACATGTGATTTCCAGTAAACACAGAATAACAAAATGTTGAGTCTTTAAAAAAAATATCCTACCAAATTTCGATTTTTTGATCGAAATATTATTAGATCTTCCTTAAACGTCATCTTTTCCTTGGAAGTTCTCTTGCAAGTGTGCCAGTCACAAGACGGAGATTTGATAATGAATAGAATGGACGTAATTCTTTGGAGAAATTAATATGACAACATCCGGAAGTTCATCT
>NC_090749.1:18247699-18310199 GCF_036898095.1 Palaemon carinicauda
CTCCACTCTTGTTCCATGAAGACACAAAACAAAGTCGCTGTTCTGATGACCATTATTGTATCCCTTTGTCTGACATTGCCTCTCACACGACGCTCCTATGCTCTGTTGTTCAATTATGAGAATAATTGATTTAGCCTCAACATATGGCTATTAGAGTTTCCTCCCCAAAGGCGTTTGATAGCTATAGTTCTTATATAACCAAATCGGTTTTAACTAAACTAGTCGAGGCTTACTTAGATTAAAACACAAACAATTGAACTTTAATGACCATTACCAATTATAAGCTCATTGAACTATTACTTAGATAAAAGGAAGATAAGACTCAATAACCTACAAATCTTTTAATGAATAATCATTATTTTTTTGGAAGAAAAGTCTAAGGAATGAGACTTAACAAGTGGAAATGATCGTGAAAATGAAGAAATGTATCAATGAAATAATGAAATATTAGTGTCTATTACAGTCTTTCTGGTACTAATGATTGGAATTAAATAAAAAAGGAAACTGAAGAGGTAATTTTCAAGATGTCTGAATTATTGCTAATCATAATATTATGTAAATATTGGGGATTGGCTAATCAACACAAGGATGGATTCATCACAAACAAACACAGATGGAACGAAAACTCTCTCTCTCTCTCTCTCTCTCTCTCTCTCTCTCCTCTCCTCTCTCTCTCTCTCTCTCTCTCTCTCTCTCTCTCTCTCTCTCTCTCCCAAAGGATCCCCATAACACATCTATTCTACCAAATGTCAACGTCGATTAAGATATAAACCTACAATAGGATGATTAGATTCTCCTTTTGATGGGTCGTAGAGGATTTTCATTTAAGAGGAATGAATGCAATAAATAAACAGGAGAAGAGTAAGATGGATAAAAAGGAAAGTAAAAAGTAGAGAAAGTGTGAGAATGATTAACGGGAAAAAGGCTGTAACCAGACACAGACAAACACATGAAAAAGGAAACCTTCATTTCTGGTTCCACAAATTCCCACTGTTTTTCTCTGGATGTCTAATCTCATTATTGTCACTTGTCAAACCTCACCTCAGGAGATCACGGAATTCGAATATGATTCACTTGATATGCAGACTATAATGAATCTGGTTCATAAATCACATTAATATTAATTGTGTCTAAAAGTTGAAATGAGATTTAATACGATCAATGTAACTGAATTAATCCAGGACCAGTATCTATATTGGGAGAAGATTATCCAATATTGTAAGAGAAACTCTTTAGATAAAGAGAGATGTGCTTCTATCAAGAGATTAATGCACATTCCCATAAAAAAAGAGATTTCAGTTCAAAGATTGAAAATAGAAAGAAAAAAGAAAGAAGAATAGACTGATTATTGCATTACCGTTAAAGGTTAATTAACGAACCAAAGAAAAATAGTTAAAAATGATGGTATATAAATATAAATCTATATGATATTTGATATATGAAATTTGACTTTAAACTGAAGTTTATAAATATTTTAGATGAACACCATTCTTAATATATATATATATATATATATATATATATATATATATATATATATATATATATATATATATATATATATATATATATATATATATATATATATATATATATATATATATATATATATAAATTTACATACAAAGCTGAAATATTTTGAACTTTTAAAAATGATTGAGAGGTATTTGGTGTGCAACCTGAATAAGTCAGTCATAGGCGAACTGTGTGAGAGAGAATATTGCTTGCTTGCAATACGTGTTTTGTTGCAGGTTCACTTGACGGATAAAGGTTGTGGCTTAGTGACTGCAGTTGCTTCCAACATTTCCTGAACTTTTTGCAGAGCAATATATTCAGAGTGATCTTGCCGTGCACGTAAACCTGTTTGCAGGAATCATTTTTATGCATAAATAGTGAAAGATCGATAGATTGTGGATCGATTTCTTTACAAATCAATTAATTTTATGGAATGAGAGAGAGAGAGAGAGAGAGAGAGAGAGAGAGAGAGAGAGAGAGAGAGACGTTATGATAATATCATGTAGCGTACACAATATCCATCAACCATCTACAGTATTTTGTAGGCAAGGATTCAATTGTATCGAGAAAGTAAACAACCTTTGAAGCTTTAGAAGAAATATGTTGCATCATATTGCATCCTCGTCTTGTTTTCCTTCTTTTTCTTTATCGTATTTGTTGTTTTCCTTTTGCAATTAAGATTTCTGTTTTAGTTGTAGTGTGAGGTAAAAGTGAAGATATATATTCCTAAAGTGACATTGGTTTTGCTCAATGTCATTTCTCTGTATTCAGATATAAAAGGTTTGATCAAGTATGATATAAATGGTTTCAAATCTAACCTTAAAATAAACGGAACATTAAAAGTAACTGTTCCGTACATTATCCGAATCAGCCTAAATACATGGTCCGAATCAGCCAAGAGTAAGGTTCGAATCTGATCCAAATCAGCCACGGTCCAAATAGGCCACAGTCCAAATCATCCGGCATTCGAAACAATCATTAACTTGAGTAAACCTTATTCCTACAATCCCAGTTTTAATCATAAAAACTAAATGTAACTGTTGCGAGGTTTCCTTATTTCAAATGTGTCGAAACTAGTATAATGTGTTACAATAAAAATCATGGATGTTTGTGTTGTGTGAAACCAAATTGTATGCCCCAAACAGCAGGCCATCTTATGTGATCTATGTGAAAGATGGACTAACTAGACATGGCGAACAGTTAAGTGGCTTTTTCATTTTACTGTTGTTATTTTTTTAACTATATCCACTCTGCAGACACTATAATAAGGTTTTATTTTTACCTGTATGTATGTATGTATGTATGTAATAAAAATATGACAAAATACGATTGTAATATTTTCTCTTCTTAAGTAAACCAAAAGTACATTTAGATTTGAACAAACAGTTTTAGACATGAAAAAAAAGTAATGAAAACAATTAAAAGATATGTGATATTGTTGGTATACATACACATATACTAAAATATTTACTTAAATTCAATTGTTCTTATAAGTGATATGAGCCGTATGTATGTTACACAACTGCATTATACAGAGGAAATATTTGCATCCAGCTGATAAAACAGAGAAATATACTTTGATGAACATTTACATGTACGAATTGAGTATCTCAATGCAGTTTACAAACAAAGATCAGTAGAACAAAAAAAAAAAAAAAAAAAAACAAATTACATATCTGTATAGATTAAGAAACAACCAAAAAACAGTTAGGAATGACCGAATTCTTAGATACTAAATGACTACTGTCGAACTCATCCGCTAGTTCTGATCGGTTACGAAACGACCATACATATACGGTTATAATATGGCAAAGTTACAAAACTACAATAATCCGCAGAATCCCTATCCTTAATTAACCTAAACCAGTAACTTTGAGCTGCAAATATCATGGTAACACTGAGCGGTGCAATGGTAAATATATACCAACCTACCTTAGCATGCAATTACTTTTAGGATAAAGCATATTTGCTGCAGAAGATTTTGCAGGTGAGAAGTTAAGTTTATTCTGCCCTCACATCTGCTGTAAACATTTACGGGTTAATGCTTCAAATCATCAAAATTTAGAGTTATCATCATAACCCGCATTTGATGGAATCTGGAAGGTCTGTACATTGGCAGACACCGGCTAGCATAGGCACTAATTTGTTCTATCAAAGAAATATTTTTTAACACAAGATAGCCCACCCTCAGTAAGATGTTCCAGCTTCAGCATGTCATTAAATATTACAATCAAAGATTGGGTATAAATGTGTATGCATATGGTTTTAACCCATGTTGATAATACTGTTGAAGAATTTTAATTCGAGTAATCTTGTACGCATGTGACAGCTTCCTTTATCGTGACAGGTGTTTGGACTGAATACTTTAGCTGCAGGAGCCAGGTGACGAGTCGACACAGTGGATTCCTTGCCATCTTGGTGTGCAACACAAACCCATTGTGGGTTGACATGAAGGAGTCTAACTTCCTCGACCTCAGGTTTGTACTTGGATTTCCTAACCGTTTTCCTTAGAAGAGCTTGCTCATTTTCTGTTATCCACGATGGAGCCGCCTGCCCGTATGTTGCTTTCCTGGGGTGCAGGAACATGCGCTCATGCGGTGTTTGGTTTGTAGCGACGCACAAAAGGGACCTCATGCTGTGTAATTCTTGATCCAGAACAGCCTCCCACATTTCTATAGGGAGGGAGAGAGAAGCGAGAGCTAACCTTACGGTGAGCCAGAAAGTTCTATTGGCTCTCTCGATCTGGCCATTGCCACGGGGATTATATGCAGACGAGTAGCTTGCAGCCACTCCATGGTCATGAAGGAATTTTTGGAACTCTGATGACAGGAAAGGAGGTCCCCTGTCTGAATGAATGTACTCATTCAGGCCCCAAACTGAAAAGAGAGTAAACAAACATTTAATGGTGGTACTCGCTGAGGTATCTTCTGTTGCCAAGGCAAACGGAAATCTGCTGTACTCGTCGATTATGTTGAGAATGTTTATGTTCTTTGTGGTGGAAGACATCGGACCTTTGAAGACGATACCCAGACGCTCGAATGGCCTGGTAGCTTCTATTAATATTCCTGTTTCTTTGGAGAACTTAGGTTTGATCTTAGCATAGGTTTGACATTTAAGTATGACAGTCCGTATGTTGCTTCCCTGGGGTGCAGGAACATGCGCTCATGCGGTGTTGAGTTCGTAGCGACGCAGAGAAGGGACCTCATGCTTTGTAGTGCTTGATCCAGGACAGCCTCCCACAAATCTATAGGGAGGGAGAGAGAAGCAATAGCTAGCCTTACGGTGGACCACAAAGTTCCATTGGCTCTCTCGATCTGGCCATTGCCACGGGTGTTAAACGCAGACAAGTAGCTTGTAGTCACTCCACGGTAATGAAGGAACTTTTGGTACTCTGACGACCCGAAAGCAGGTCCCGTGTCTGAATGAATGTACTGGGGCAGGCCCCAAACTGAAAAGATAGTAGACAAACATTTAATAGAGGTACTCACTGAGGTGTCTTCTGTTGTAAAGGCGAACAGAAATCTGCTGTACTCGTTGCTTATGTTGAGAATGTACCTGTTCTTTGTGATGGATGGCATTGGACCTTTGAAGTCGATAGCCAGATGCTTTAATGGCCTAGTAGCTTTTATCAATGATCCTGTCTCGTTGAAGAACTTAGGTTTGATCTTAGCACAGGATTGACATTTACATATGACAGTCCGAGCTTCTTCAATGGTAAAGGGTAAGTTTCTCTGTCTTATGATGTGGGTCATCGGGGTCATCCTTCTCATTCCTGGGTGACACAAGTGCTCGCGAAGCTGTGTCAGCTTGTCTCCTTGAGTACAGGTAAGTGAAGCCACACATCCCGAGACATGAGAGAGAGCGTTTGCTGCTTGGTTCTTTGATCCAGGTCTCTATGTGATGTCGAAATTGAAACAACTCAGTTCCAGCCTCTACCGCATTATTTTTTAATTCTTGATTTTGCCATGGTTATTGGCGTCAAACATCGGTGCGATTGCTGATCAGTTATGAGTCTAAATTTACGTCCTAGCAGAAAGTGTCACCATTTCGTGATGGCTTTTACGATAGCATATGCTTCCCATTTTCCTTCTTGTGTCAATGAGGCTGCAACGGCGTCAGCAGAGGCATCTGTTTCTACTACAAAGATTGCTTCGTCATCTATAGCAGCAAGTGAAGCTCGAGATATTCAATTTTCTAATTCTTCGAGTGCTTGTTCTGCGAATTTGGCCATCAGGAAAGTTTTCACTTCAAATAAAGATCGAATTTTCTGGGAGAAGTTCGATACCCACTTCGCATAGTGGGATAAGAAACCTAACATCCTTTTGAGATTAGGGGTACTGTTCGGAGGGTTTATATCCAGCAACAGACGCATTCTCTCCGGGTAAGGTAGGACTTGGTGATCATTCACTACATGGCACAAAATTGAGATTGATGTTTGAGCATACACACTTTTCTTGTCATTTATGGTAAGTCCATACATCAATGCAGTTTCTTAAAAGCATTTCAGATTTCTGTCATGTTCTTCACGTGTGTGACCGCAGACCATGATGTCATCTATGTAGGCGAACGTACCCTCTAGTTGTTCCTTACCAATAATTTCGTTGAGAACTTGCTGAAAGCAGGTAGCCCCGTTGATTACTCCAAAAGGCAAACGCGTGAATTTGAACAGCCTTCCATCTGCTTCGAACAACGGGAATTTCCAATCAGCCATGTTCAATGGTATTTGATGATACGCTGCCTTCAAGTCTATGAAGCTGAAGTAGCGGTAAGTAGAAATTTTCTCAATCATCTCGGTGATCCCTGGAACAGGATAAGCAATTAGGTTGGTGAATCTGTTTATGGTTTGAGAGTAATCTATGACCAATCTTTTCTTATCACACTGATCAACGAATGCCACTTGAGCTCTCAACAAACTGCGACTCGGTGTGATGATGCCCTCGTCTAGCAGACTTTTTACTTTTTTCTTGATGAACTCGGAGTCCTCTTTGGAATAACTTCTGCATTTCACCTGTATCAGGTGACAGTTGACTGTTAGATTGCCGAAGATGGCTGGCGGTTCAATTTGAGCCGCAATCAGAGCACAAGGTGACTGGATGCTTAGCTTCAAAGGCGGTAGCATCCCACCAAAGTCTACGCTGACTTGCTTGTGTAACTGTAGGAAGTCATGTCCCAATACGACTGGAGCAACGCAATCATCCATCAAGTGCAGACAGAACTCAGGGTATACTCTTCCACTTATGGTTAAATTGTTATTGCAACACTTGTTAAGTTTCATTGTCTGTTTAGCATTAGCCATGGTTATGCTGCAGGCTGAGGAACGAGTCACGAAGTTTATAGCCCTAGTTACTTTGGCATCTATAAAGCTTTTAAATGCTCCAGTGTTGACCAGCCCGTCCAGGGCCTAGCCTCTATCGAGTTCTACAGGTAGGACAGTTCTCTAAACACTTCATAGTGCAGGAGAAGCAGCAGCCACAGCGGCCCCTGTTATGGAAGCAGGGATGGACTGTGGGAGGTTGTCTGGGATTATTCCAGCTACAAGATTAGAGTTAGTTGATTCACCATTTTTGTTCCGTTGTTTTCTTTGTGATTTGCAGACACGAGTATAATGACCTACCTTCTGACAGTTGGAACATGAGGCTCTCCTGGCTGGGCAGTGGACTCTGGGATGTAGGGATCCTCCACAAAAGAAGCACCTCCGACCGCTGACGGCAGCAGCACACTCACTTGGGTTCGGGGAGTCACTCATTTCAATTAGAAAACTGTTGGGATCCATTTCGGGTTTTGCCTGTTCATCTATCAATGCTGCCACTGTGGTATTGGTTTCACTTGGATAAGACGCCGAATGCAGTTGAGCCATTTCCAGTGCACGGGTTTGTTTCACAGCTGGGGATAAGTCCAAGGATAAGTTCTCTAACAGTCTCTGTCGGATTGCATTAGATGCCATACCTGTGATGTAAGAATCTCTGATGGCCAGTTCTTCAGCCTGAGCGGCTGTACAATCAGTGAAGCTACTTTCCGAGGCAAGACCTTTGAGGCTATCCAAAAAAAGCATCTAGTGTTTCGCCACTCTGTTGCTTGCAGGTGGCTAATTTGTATATGGCAAACACCTCACTTTTTTGTTTCACAAATCTAGCCTTCAACAGGCTTATGGTAGTGGCATATGTGGTGGCACTTTTAATTATCTTTAACAGTTTACAAGATACGTGAGCACGAAACAAGGCCAACTTATCTGGATTTAAGTCTAGGTTGATGGCCGCACAGAACACCTCAAAGTTATCATGCCACATAATCCATTTGTCCTCCGCATCGGCTGATTCTGGGTCCACGTCAATCGGGCTGGGACTCAGAAACTTGTGCATGGTGAATATTAAGCCGAATAAATTATGGAATACCAAACACAGTTGCTGGAACATTGGCTTTATTCGGCTTAAAGTAGTGGCAAGGTGTTGGCCAAGTGGGTACAGTGTTAGAGACTCAATGTTGCCAAGCAAGCATACAATTACCAGCAGTCACTATTACCAATTCACACCAGACTGGCATGAAAAATTAAATACATATAAAAGAAATAACTGGCCTTCATTGGTTGTTAAAGTCAACAGAAAGGTAATTATTTACAAGCTTAAATTAATGAGGTAAGTAAATTAACGAGATAAACATAAATCAGTCAGTTTAATCATTCAATATCGCATTACCGTTTGGAACAGAAAGAAAAACGACCCCTTTTACAAATCATTGGTATTTTGCATAGGTAAAATGCACATACTAGAGCTCAAGAACCCTTGCAGGGTAGAACTTTCTCGCTAAAAATAATTGGTTATAGATTTGCCCTTTGTTTGTTAAAGGATACCGCAAATATTACGTACTAATACATCTCTTTGCCTATCAAAGTAGGGACTTGATCATTCTCCAAAATGGGTTTCATTGTAAATTATTACATCTCAATGTACCCTAGTATTACAACTACTTTTTCTTATAGGAAAAATTACGCTCCCTTCGAAAATAACACTCGTTCCCTTCGCAAATGAATAGTTACAGAAATATATATACATTTATATCCGACGATAATGGGGGACCCCCAGTGGGAACTCGGGGTTTTGGGTGGGGAAAACATACTGGGGAACCGATATATAACCGTAATTCAGTCCTTTTCTTCTCTATACATTTCTTTCTGGTATTTATTATAACCGTAGAAAAAGACAAATCAGTATACCTGGATATATTTGGGAGGAGCCGTTTCAAAGGTTATTTCTTGTAGTAATACAGTAACCAGTGCTGCCAACGCCTGATGCAGATTAAATGTTAGAATTCCATACCTGATGTAGATCAAATGTTAGCGTTTCATGCTAACATTAGCACCCATTTGTTCGTTTGTTCGTTCGCCCCACCTTCCGTCCTTCGCTTATATAACCCCCCTTCGCAGGAGTTTCTCTCCATTATTACTCTTTTTATTACCGTATTATTTTCTCATTTTATATTCCCATTCAATATAATATATCATACATTCCATTATACCTTCCTATATTGGGTTTATTTGTTTTGTTATTTCCTTTCCCATTTGTACGTTCGTTCGTTTCATCAGTTTCCGATCTGCGCATATATCCCCCCCCCCCCCCCCCTGCGCAGGAGTTTCCACTCCCCCTTTACTCTTTTTATTAGTGTTATTTTCTTTTTTTTTATTCCCATTCAATATTATTTATCATTCATTCCATTTTACCTTCCTATATTGGTTTTATTTGTTGGGTTATTTCTTTATCCCTTCCCGGTTTCACATAAATACTTACCCTGGACTAATTTTTTTATCCAGTTAATTCTCGGTATGTACTCCTCATTTTATATTCCCATTCACTATTATTTAACGTTCATTCCATTTTATCTTTCTATATTGTTTGTATTTATTTTTGTTGGTTAGATCCTTTTCTCTCCTCTGTGTCTTATAAAACTTTTCTTTCGTCTAGTTTCCGTATTTAGTTCATTCATGTTTTCCCTCTTTTGTTCTTTGTTTTTCCCTTAACCAATCATCACCCTAGGCCTATTCAGATATCTCCCTACCCCCCCCTTCCTTTATCTCTGTATGCGCTGTTTTCCGACCCATTGTTCCCCTGCCTTTCCCGTTTTAACCTTTGACCTAGTTACTCGTCCTTCGTTACAAGTGCGTTTTTTTTCCCGTATTTTGAGATGGATCATATTATAGAAACTTGTACCGGTTGCAGCATTCCGTATCTAAAAGCAGTGGCTCAATTCCATGGTGATTTTGTTGATAATTCAGGTTATGTTGATCATTTTCTTAAATCTCACAATGTTATTCCTCAACGTTTAAACTGCCCCAAGTGTCGTTCGCTTTTATCTTATAGGGCAGACATTCACGGGTTTTATTGCTCTACTGTAACCACCATCCGTAAAACTAAGAAGAAACGTCGTTGTGGGTATACTGTTACGGCCTATAAAGGTACTTTTTTGGACCAAAGTCGGCTACCCCCATGGAAGATAATATTATGTGCGAACCAGTTTTTGCATAAACATTCGGACCATGAGACCCTCATGGATGGTATAGACATATCTTCAAAGACTAGTGTGGATTGGAGAAGTTTCTGTTCGGAGGTTACAGAATTCTTCTTCGATAATCAAGAGGCGATTGGTGGTGATGGAGTTACTGTTGAAATAGACGAAACTCATTTTGGTAAATGTAAATACAACCGCGGTAGACCGTTAAGTGCCATATGGGTCTTTGGGGGTATTGAACATGTGACCAAGAAATTTTTCATTATCCCTTTAGTTCCCCCCCTTTCTACTAAACGAGATGCTGCTACTCTAATTCCCCTCATCCAGAAGTATATTAAACGTGGTAGTATTATTATGAGTGATAAGTGGGCTGCTTACAACTCTTTATCGGAAATTGGTTACGTTCATAAGTCGATTAATCATTCGGAGAATTTCGTTGACCCCCTAGACCAAACCATCCATACTCAAAATATAGAACGTCTCTGGAGAGAAGTGAAGGAGTGGGTTCAGAGGCCTGGAATCAAGACTGAACATTTCAAGCAATATTTTTCCAGGTTCTTTTTCACCCACTACTATCCTCGTCATACGTTGCTGCACCACTTTTTCATTACGGCCAGCCGCCTCTACCCTCCTTTACAACATCAGACAATCGACCCCCCCTACCCTCAAGACCCCGATGACCCCCAACCATCCACATCCCAAACATAGAAGTTAATCCGTCAGTCTCTTCCTTCCGAGTCCAGCAAGTTTCGACGTTTCCTTCATAAAAGTAAGTCATTCCTCAATAGTCATTATTCGTGTTTTGTGACCGGGGTACTTCTAGGCAAGGTTAGGTGGGTTTGTTAGGTTCTGTGGCCTTTCTGTACTTTTTATATATTTCGTACCAGTTATATGGAGAAATTATTGAATATATCTGAGGAGATATTTAGCAGTTCTAGCTCTAGTAATGCCATCGTGTCGTTGGTAGTTCTGTGTACCATTCGTCTCCGTTGGTAGTACTGTGTATCAAGGTAAGTCATTCCCCCATTCTTATTATATGTGTTTTGTGACCGGGGTACTTCTAGGCAAGGTTAGGTGGGTTTGTTAGGTTCTGTGGCCTTTTGGTACTCTTTATTTATTGTGTAATAGTTTTATGGAAGTATTATTTAGTTTACGTATGGAAAAATATATTTCTACCTCTAGTAATGTCATCGTGCCGTTGGTAACACTGTGTACCATTCGTCATCGTTGGTAGTTCTGTCAACCATTGGTAACGTTGCTAATGTTATCGTCCCCGACATCTGTTGTTTATATGTTTTAACTCAGTATATATGTCAGCAGTGTTAATATTTATATGGTTCATTTGTATTGTATTTCATTGTGTGATTTCGTACCGGAAATATATGATTTCCTATAGTAGATATCGTGATTTAACTGGTTTTCTCATTCATTTCATCCGTAATAACATCAACCAATTCGTCAACTTATAACTAACCGAATTGGTTGATCTGTTTGTTTGCGATTGAAATGGTCATCAAAACCGGTTAAATCTCGTTATTTGCTATAGGAAATCATATATTTCTTATGCGAAGTCACACGATGTAATAATATACAAAATTACCCCAAAATGAGCAGTGTGCGAGTTTTATGGAAGACTTGACCAAATGCTACGAATGAATTTACAAAGATTCAAATTTCATAATTCCACACGGCAATGGTGTCTGATCCAGTTCGAACGACAACTAAAATTTAGAATTTGCATTGATGAGTAGGAAATGATTCCAGGAAAACCTCCAAGCTGCCATTTCCGAATTCCTGGCTTGGAGAAGTAGAGCTCCAGCACTCTCACATTCAACAAACCTGAGAGATGTAACAAACACTGTTTGCTAACCATACACACGTTTCTTAGAGATGAAGTTATAATCATTCATATCTTGAAGGGCAGCATTGGAATAAGATTATATTTATCAATAAATAAGTTCACATTAGAGCTGTTAATATAGATATCTTCAACCGGCAAGAATTAAGTGATTCCTTTTGCAATGATGTAAATCGAAATAAGAGGCATTAATTTTCCCCCTGGAGTCAACTTGAAGATTTCTACACACTAAGAGGAAAGAAAAGAGATGGTTTCATTGTATATTATTACATCTCAATGTATCCTAGTATTCCTACTACTTTTTCTTATAGGAAAAATTACGCTCCCTTCGAAAATAACACTCGTTCCCGTCGCAAAAGAATAGTTACAGAAATATATATACATCTATATCCGCCGATAATGGGGGACCCCCAGTGGGAACTCGGGGTTTTGGGTGGGGAAAACATACTGGGGAACCGATATATAACCGTAATTCAGTCCTTTTTTTCTCTATACATTTCTTTCTGGTATTTATTATAACTGTAGAAAAAGACAAATCAGTATACCTGGATATATTTGGGAGGAGCCGTTTCAAAGGTTATTTCTTGTAGTAATACAGTAACCAGTGCTGCCAACGCCTGATGTAGATTAAATGTTAGAATTCCATACCTGATGTAGATCAAATGTTAGCGTTTCATGCTAACATTAGCACCCATTTGTTCGTTTGTTCGTTCGCCCCACCTTCCGTCCTTCGCTTATATAACCCCCCTTCGCAGGAGTTTCTCTCCATTATTACTCTTTTTATTACCGTATTATTTTCTCATTTTATATTCCCATTCAATATAATTTATCATACATTCCATTATACCTTCCTATATTGGGTTTATTTGTTTTGTTATTTCCTTTCCCATTTGTACGTTTGTTCGTTTCATCAGTTTCCGATCTGCGCATATATCCCCCCCCCCTGCGCAGGAGTTTCCACTCCCCCTTTACTCTTTTTATTAGTGTTATTTTCTTATTTTTTATTCCCATTCAATTTTATTTATCATTCATTCCATTTTACCTTCCTATATTGGTTTTATTTGTTGGGTTATTTCTTTATCCCTTCCCGGTTTCACATAAATACTTACCCTGGACTAATTTTTTTATCCAGTTAATTCTCGGTATGTACTCCTCATTTTATATTCCCATTCACTATTATTTAACGTTCATTCCATTTTATCTTTCTATATTGTTTGTATTTATTTTTGTTGGTTAGTTCCTTTTCTCTCCTCTGTGTCTTATAAAACTTTTCTTTCGTCTAGTTTCCGTATTTAGTTCATTCATGTTTTCCCTCTTTTGTTCTTTGTTTTTCCCTTAACCAATGATCACCCTAGGCCTATTCAGATATCTCCCTACACCCCCCCCCCCCTTCCTTTATCTCTGTATGCGCTGTTTTCCGACCCATTGTTCCCCTGCCTTTCCCGTTTTAACCTTTGACCTAGTTACTCGTCCTTCGTTACAAGTGCGTTTTTTTTCCCGTATTTTGAGATGGATCATATTATAGAAACTTGTACCGGTTGCAGCATTCCGTATCTAAAAGCAGTGGCTCAATTCCATGGTGATTTTGTTGATAATTCAGGTTATGTTGATCATTTTCTTAAATCTCACAATGTTATTCCTCAACGTTTAAACTGCCCCAAGTGTCGTTCGCTTTTATCTTATAGGGCAGACATTCACGGGTTTTATTGCTCTACTGTAACCACCATCCGTAAAACTAAGAAGAAACGTCGTTGTGGGTATACTGTTACGGCCTATAAAGGTACTTTTTTGGACCAAAGTCGGCTACCCCCATGGAAGATAATATTATGTGCGAACCAGTTTTTGCATAAACATTCGGACCATGAGACCCTCATGGATGGTATAGACATATCTTCAAAGACTAGTGTGGATTGGAGAAGTTTCTGTTCGGAGGTTACAGAATTCTTCTTCGATAATCAAGAGGCGATTGGTGGTGATGGAGTTACTGTTGAAATAGACGAAACTCATTTTGGTAAATGTAAATACAACCGCGGTAGACCGTTAAGTGCCATATGGGTCTTTGGGGGTATTGAACATGTGACCAAGAAATTTTTCATTATCCCTTTAGTTCCCCCCTTTCTACTAAACGAGATGCTGCTACTCTAATTCCCCTCATCCAGAAGTATATTAAACGTGGTAGTATTATTATGAGTGATAATTGGACTGCTTACAACTCTTTATCGGAAATTGGTTACGTTCATAAGTCGATTAATCATTCGGAGAATTTCGTTGACCCCCTAGACCCAACCATCCATACTCAAAATATAGAACGTCTCTGGAGAGAAGTGAAGGAGTGGGTTCAGAGGCCTGGAATCAAGACTGAACATTTCAAGCAATATTTTTCCAGGTTCTTTTTCACCCACTACTATCCTCGTCATACGTTGCTGCACCACTTTTTCATTACGGCCAGCCGCCTCTACCCTCCTTTACAACATCAGACAATCGACCCCCCCTACCCTCAAGACCCCGATGACCCCCAACCATCCACATCCCAGACATAGAAGTTAATCCGTCAGTCTCTTCCTTCCGAGTCCAGCAAGTTTCGACGTTTCCTTCATAAAAGTAAGTCATTCCTCAATAGTCATTATTCGTGTTTTGTGACCGGGGTACTTCTAGGCAAGGTTAGGTGGGTTTGTTAGGTTCTGTGGCCTTTCTGTACTTTTTATATATTTCGTACCAGTTATATGGAGAAATTATTGAATATATCTGAGGAGATATTTAGCAGTTCTAGCTCTAGTAATGCCATCGTGTCGTTGGTAGTTCTGTGTACCATTCGTCTCCGTTGGTAGTACTGAGTATCAAGGTAAGTCATTCCCCCATTCTTATTATATGTGTTTTGTGACCGGGGTACTTCTAGGCAAGGTTAGGTGGGTTTGTTAGGTTCTGTGGCCTTTTGGTACTCTTTATTTATTGTGTAATAGTTTTATGGAAGTATTATTTAGTTTACGTATGGAAAAATTTATTTCTACCTCTAGTAATGTCATCGTGCCGTTGGTAACACTGTGTACCATTCGTCATCGTTGGTAGTTCTGTCAACCATTGGTAACGTTGCTAAGGTTATCGTCCCCGACATCTGTTGTTTATATATTTCAACTCAGTATATATGTCAGCAGTGTTAATATTTATATGGTTCATTTGTATTGTATTTCATTGTGTGATTTCGTACCGGAAATATATGATTTCCTATAGTAGATATCGTGATTTAACTGGTTTTCTCATTCATTTCATCCGTAATAACATCAACCAATTCGTCAACTTATAACTAACCGAATTGGTTGATCTGTTTGTTTGCGATTGAAATGGTCATCAAAACCGGTTAAATCTCGTTATTTGCTATAGGAAATCATATATTTCTTATGCGAAGTCACACGATGTAATAATATACAAAATTACCCCAAAATGAGCAGTGTGCGAGTTTTATGGAAGACTTGACCAAATGCTACGAATGAATTTACAAAGATTCAAATTTCATAATTCCACACGGCAATGGTGTCTGATCCAGTTCGAACGACAACTAAAATTTAGAATTTGCATTGATGAGTAGGAAATGATTCCAGGAAAACCTCCAAGCTGCCATTTCCGAATTCCTGGCTTGGAGAAGTAGAGCTCCAGCACTCTCACATTCAACAAACCTGAGAGATGTAACAAACACTGTTTGCTAACCATACACACGTTTCTTAGAGATGAAGTTATAATCATTCATATCTTGAAGGGCAGCATTGGAATAAGATTATATTTATCAATAAATAAGTTCACATTAGAGCTGTTAATATAGATATCTTTAACCGGCAAGAATTAAGTGATTCCTTTTGCAATGATGTAAGTCGAAATAAGAGGCATTAATTTTCCCCCTGGAGTCAACTTGAAGATTTCTACACACTAAGAGGAAAGAAAAGAGATGGTTTCATTGTATATTATTACATCTCAATGTATCCTAGTATTCCTACTACTTTTTCTTATAGGAAAAATTACGCTCCCTTCGAAAATAACACTCGTTCCCGTCGCAAAAGAATAGTTACAGAAATATATATACATCTATATCCGCCGATAATGGGGGACCCCCAGTGGGAACTCGGGGTTTTGGGTGGGGAAAACATACTGGGGAACCGATATATAACCGTAATTCAGTCCTTTTTTTCTCTATACATTTCTTTCTGGTATTTATTATAACTGTAGAAAAAGACAAATCAGTATACCTGGATATATTTGGGAGGAGCCGTTTCAAAGGTTATTTCTTGTAGTAATACAGTAACCAGTGCTGCCAACGCCTGATGTAGATTAAATGTTAGAATTCCATACCTGATGTAGATCAAATGTTAGCGTTTCATGCTAACATTAGCACCCATTTGTTCGTTTGTTCGTTCGCCCCACCTTCCGTCCTTCGCTTATATAACCCCCCTTCGCAGGAGTTTCTTTCCATTATTACTCTTTTTATTACCGTATTATTTTCTCATTTTATATTCCCATTCAATATAATTTATCATACATTCCATTATACCTTCCTATATTGGGTTTATTTGTTTTGTTATTTCCTTTCCCATTTGTACGTTCGTTCGTTTCATCAGTTTCCGATCTGCGCATATATCCCCCCCCCCTGCGCAGGAGTTTCCACTCCCCCTTTACTCTTTTTATTAGTGTTATTTTCTTATTTTTTATTCCCATTCAATATTATTTATCATTCATTCCATTTTACCTTCCTATATTGGTTTTTTTGGGCTCAAGCCATGTCGTCCTGATGGAAGTTCCTTAAAGGCAGCTTCCTAGGGTATATTACAACTACAGCGATATTCCCAGAGAATTTACCTTCAGGTACCCAGAATTCTAACTCCTGGAGCGAGTATCCCTAAAAAAGACCTTAGGGATATCGTAAATATCAGTGGACGTATTCTTGACACGCCTCATAGCAATCTATACCCCGAATAGAGTTAACACTTCGTAGGGGTAAAATGGCAAGAAAACGAAAACGATAAGAAAGGGGGGAGCCGTTCATAAGGCATCCCTCCTCCCCGTTTCGAAAGCGTGCCCTGCGCCGCTCACGGCGCCATCTGTATTCCTTTTTGCGTAGCTCTACGACTCGGTGTATTTTCCCTGTTTACTACCCAATCTTGGAATTTTCTCGTTAATAATGCTTTCTCCAACTTCTTCTGCCTCGGATAAGTTGAGTATTATTTCTTTTATGTATAAATGTAGGCTCTTGGTTAAAATTAAAGTTATTAAAAGAGTTATCTTTGATACAAGAGCTGTTGCCTGCTGGAGGCATCATGGATGCTGTCGCTCGCTAGAATAGGATTTATTTGTTAGCAAGAGCGACGTTCCCAGCCCCCTTTGCGCTTAAATATTAGCTACTTAGCTTATTTAGGAATTCTGTTATGATGCGATAGTAATGTGCCTGGCGAAATTACCAAGGCTACCAACACTAGTCTTCGTAGGCTAGTTGTTGGCCTATGTACTTCCTGCATGATAATTAGTCTTCCAAATGTGAAATTATTGCTTTAAGCGTTAGGCAACGTTATACATATTAGTCCTTTTCGAGTACCTTCCAAGATAGTATTGATGTGAGTTTCGGTGAATTAGGTAATCGATTCTCTTAGTGCCTAGGCTAGGTTGTCTTAGGTCATTATAATATTATCTGTTCCCCGTTTGCTCCCTTCTCTTAGGGGAAGGGGCAAACCCTTTCCCTCTGTTTAAGCCTTAGGCTTAACTCTAGTGGTTTATTTGAATTAATCTTCAAATATATCTATGCTGGGGTAGTACTGTACCTTCCCGTTCCAACAGTATTGGTTCAGAGGGTGACAGTACAACAGTGTTTAGTCTGAGCCCGGTTTGTCTGGCATGGGGCAGAGTCTCCCTTGCCGATTGACTCGGGCACTAAGGGTTCCCCCCTTAGTCCACCTTGTTGGGTTCCAGTAGTGATCCCTTTACTCGGTGACTCATCAGACTGTCCTTGCCGTTCCGGTCTCGGGATATGTTCCCTTTTCTGGAAAGGCAATTCCTTCCTTGCCGTGGTTCGTGGGAGGCAGCCAGTAGTGCCGGCCTCCCTCTCGGGTCTTTCTCTAACTGAGAGGAACTGTCTTAGTTTGGAATGACCCTTAACCAAGGTAAGGTTGGATAGGACCCTCTGTCCTTCCCTTCTCTTTTTCCGTTCATTGTGTCAGTCGTCTGCATCCTTGCCTAGCCTAGGTTGGGATGAGGAACTGACGTGGTCTCCTGTCGGCCGGCAAAGTGTGCCGACCGGCAGAGACCATTACTGTGAGTGCTGCCCGGTCCTTTCTTGGTCCCTCTATCGCTGCCGTCTGAAAATTCAGTAGGCAGCTGTTAGGAAGCTTGACTTAGTGTCTTCCCCTTCCTTTCGGCACTCTTTCGGGTGCCGGGCTCAGAGACTTATAGTCTCTTAACCCGGCACTCACTCTTTTGTCTTAGTATGTGTTGTCCTTGCCGTCTGCCGGCCTACAGGCCGGCCGTCGGTGGGGAGGGGTGTTCTCCAGTTCTCTTGCTGTCGGTCGGCGTTGGGTGTATACCTTTGCCGGCCGGTCTATTGCTCATCTGCCGGCCACTACAAGTGGGGCCGGCAGCCGAGTGCTGCCTAGTGTGTGGGGGCTAGCCGGCAGGGTTGTTTACTGCTGCCGGCCGGCCCGCGACACTGCCCAGTCAGCCGGCCACTAAATATGATGGCCGGCAACTCAGTGCAAACCGGGTGGCTACGGTCTGGCAACCACTGCCGGCCGGTTCAGGCATGGGTTCTGGAGTTCTCCCCAATAAAGGTGATCTGATGTTGTGTACTTGAGATCTACCTTTCGAAAACAAGGGGGGGGGTGCTGGGCGGCAATAGCCGGCTGGCACACCACCCTCAGGTACTGTATCAGTCCTCTCTTGGTGGTATATTCAACCAAGGGAGTTCATGATGTAGTAGGTTACAACACTGTCTTTTCTATCTTACTTGTGTTACTGGTATAATCACCTGGTGTCGCCTTACAAGGATAAAAGATAATTCTTTTATTCCTGCCCAGAATGGTATTATTTTACCTTAGGTGTGAGCTACACCTAATTTCCTTTGGAAATATGTTCTCTGGTTATTCTAGTAAAGACTAACTATGTGACTTGGCCGGTGGGCTTCCACAGGTGTTTGTGTGGGTTTCACAAGTAGGTGTCTTTCCCTTATTCTTTTGTTGAATACTCATTTGTTACATGTGAATTAAAATTCACTTGATATTCATGGAAATTTTTCTTCTTTTACAGGAGGAGCATCCGAAGTGTGATAGTGTCTTCTGCAATGTCCGCAGTAAGAACTTTTGCGGACATACCTCGTGTAGGAGGCACGCAGCTTGTGCAGCCTCCAATGATGAACATCGTTACTGGGATCCGCAGGTATGTGCTGTATGTACTAACCTGCTATCAGAGGCTTTTGAATCCCCTAGGTCGGCGGAGTCAAGAGATGCAGCGAGGGAGAGGCTTCGTGTATGGGTAAGGGGTTTTCAGAAAAACACCACTGGACCTTATCTTCCTAACGAGAAGATGAGGGCATACCTTTTCCCCAAGGCTTCCCCTGATGCTGTTGTTCCCCAGCCTCGGCCGGAGATCCCTCTGATCCAGATCCCAGTGGAGGAGGATGTCGCTGACGCCTTGCAGGACATCCAGTTGGACGACAAGATGTCCGACTTGTCTGATCGTGCGGAGCAGGATCTCCTCGCAGAGGGCGAGGAGCAAGATCGAGATCCTATTGCTGTGGAGGAAGAGGTTCCCGTTTCATCAGACGTGCCGGTTCAGGTCCCTGAACCTATCCCCTCTACCTCGTCCGCTCTTCCAGCAGAGCTTGGACAGGCTCTCTCTTCCATCGTTGGTATGATCCAACAGATGCAGAGGGAGAATAATCAGAAGGCCGCTACTTTGGAGCTCCAGATGCAGAAGATCACAGCATCACGTGGACCTCCAAAGAAGCTCAACGTTAAGGACCTTCCTCTGTGCTCGGATGCCAACCCGTGGAGATATGCCGAGCACATGCCGATGACGATTGGGAAGATCGTCATGTCGGAGAAACTGGGTTCAGTTCCCCTTGAGGAGGTGGAATTCTGGCCCAGTAGAGGGGCCTATCCGGACTGCTATGTCCGTTTGAAGAAGGAGCCGGCTTCGAAGGAGGAGACGGAACCAAAGGAAGTGATTATCCTAGATCACTCCAAGGCTCAAGCCACCTTGACAGCTGCTTTAAAGGAGAGGGGGTTCTCAAACTCGAAGGTTGCCGCCTTGAGCAAGAAACACCCCTCCTTTGTATCCTCCCCAGCTAGGGCCTTCCCCTTTATGCAAAAGGGGTTTGCGGCCGTCATCAAGGCAGTTGAAGCTGGCAAGCCGTGCCCGTCTTTGGAGGAATGTAAACCTCTATCGCTGGCATTGCCAATGGATAACAAGGACTGGAAGGAGGTGCACCTTACTTTCTCGGTTGGGAAGTTAGACGCCGACATTGCAGGACAGCAGTTCGGCGAAAACCTTCCCAAGTTGTCGGAATTCCTTCTTCGGAGGGAATTGGACACAAAGGAGCGCCTGGCAGCCTCGATGTCTCTCCAGACCAACATGGAGACGATGGCTAGCGACCCCAAGATGCCAGAGATGTTCATGGTTATGGCCAAAATCCATCTGGCCACAGTAACCAAGGACCTCTATTGCTTTGTGAAAGCAAGGAGAGCCTGTAGGGAGTTTGTGTTTGCCTCGGCCACAGTGAGGCACGAACCCAAGAGGCTAATTTCATCTAACATCTGGGGTAAGGATCTCTTTCCCAAGGACGTGGTCAAAGAGATCGTGGACAAGGCTGCCACTGAGAACCGCAATCTTCTCCTGAAGTGGGGCCTGTCCCTTAAGAGGAAGTCTTCTCCGGATGAGGGCCCTCAGCCGAAAGGAAAGGCGAAGAAGTCAAGGTTTTCCTCCCGTCCAGCCAAGTCCTTCAAACAGCAAAGACCACAGCAGCAACAGCCAGCTTTGCCTCCGGTTCCACAACTGGTAGCCCAGACCCCGACCACCTTCCAATGGGTTCCCCAAGCAATGTCATCAGCTTCCCCTGCATTCAATCCCGTGTTCGAGGGACAGTCGACCACGTTTCGTGCAAGACCCAGAGGAGCAGCTAGAGGGTCATCAAGACGCCCCTCTAGGGGACGAGGATTCAGAGGTGGTCGCGGCCAGGGAGGCAAGACTGCAGGACAGTCAAAGTGAAGTGTCGCCGGTAGGTGGGAGACTTCAGTATTTCCGGGATCGCTGGACCTTCGATCCCTGGGCCCACAGCCTTCTCAAAAATGGACTGGGTTGGAGTTGGTACAGTACTCCGCCCCAGTGCCCTCAATTTTTCCAACACTCCACCCCCGTTTTGGAGGAGTACATCCAAGATCTGTTGGAGAAAAAGGTGATCAGGAGGGTAAAGTCCATCAAGTTCCAAGGGAGGCTGTTTTGTGTTCCCAAGAAAGACTCGGGGAAACTCAGAGTCATTCTGGACTTGTCACTACTCAACAAGTTCATAGTGAACCACAAGTTCAAAATGCTAACGTTACAACACATAAGGGCCTTACTGCCCAAGAGGGCATATACCGTCTCCATCGACTTGTCAGACGCATATTGGCACGTTCCAATAAGTCGTCGTCTCTCCCCCTACCTAGGATTCAAGCTACAACAAAAACTTTACGCTTTCAGGGCGATGCCCTTCGGACTAAACATAGCCCCAAGGATCTTTACGAAGCTTGCGAGCACAGCTCTCAAACAGTTACGCCTAAAAGGGTTCCAGGTAGTAGCCTACCTGGACGATTGGTTGGTGTGGGCAGCATCCAGAGCAGAATGCTTGCAAGCTTCCCTACAAGTGATTCAGTTCCTGGAATATCTAGGCTTCATGATCAACAGAAAGAAGTCTCGTCTTTCTCCAGCTCAGAGGTTCCAGTGGTTGGGAATTCACTGGGATTTAGTGTCACACCGTCTTTCCATCCCGATGTCAAAGAGGAAGGAAATAGCAGGGTCTGTCAGGAGACTTCTAGGTTCCGAGAGGATATCAAGACGCGAACAAGAGAGGGTTTTGGGCTCTCTTCAGTTTGCATCAGTAACAGACCCTGTGCTAAGAGCACAGCTAAAAGATGCAGCGGGAGTATGGAGAACCTTTGCATCGAAAGAGCGAAGGGACGTAAAGAGACCGGTCCCACTTCGACTACGTTCTCTTCTCAGACCGTGGTCTCAAGCCAGTCGTCTAAAGAGGTCTCTACCTCTTCAGCCACCCCCCCCGTCAGTGACAATCCACACAGACGCCTCAAAGGTAGGGTGGGGGGGTCACTCCCATCGGAAAAAAGTGCAAGGAATCTGGTCCAAGCTATTTGGGACCTTTCACATAAACTTTCTAGAAGCTATGGCAGTACTTCTGACCCTGAAGAAAGTATCCCCACGTCACTCGATCCACGTAAGGTTGGTACTGGACAGCGAGGTGGTTGTGAAATGTCTGAATCGGCGGGGATCGAGATCCCCACCTCTCAACCAGGTGATGTTAGCCATATTCCGACTGGCGGAGAAGAAGAAGTGGCACCTGTCAGCAGTTCACCTTCAAGGAGTCCGGAATGTGACCGCGGACGCTCTATCCAGGGTAACACCGATAGAGACAGAATGGTCCCTAGACGCAGGATCATTCTCTTTCATCTTGAGTCAAGTCCCAGAACTGCAGATAGACCTCTTCGCGACGAAGGACAACAAGAAGCTGCCGAAATATGTGTCCCCATATGTGGACCCCGCGGCAGAAGCAATAGATGCGATGTCCCTCGATTGGAACAGATGGTCCAGGATCTACCTGTTTCCCCCTCACAATCTGATGTTGAGGGTCCTCAACAAACTGACATCCTTCAAGGGAGTAGCAGCAATAGTGGCCCACAAGTGGCCGAACAGTGTATGGTTCCCTCTGGCTCTGGAACTACGACTGAAGTTCCTACCGCTCCCGGACCCAGTTCTGTCCCAGCAAGTCCAGAAGTCGACTGTCTTCGCTTCATTACAGAAGACCCGAACCCTGCAGCTCATGATTTTCTCTCCCTAGCGGTGAAGAAACGGTTCGGAATCTCGAAAGATAGTATCGACTTCCTGGAAGAATACAAGTGTAAGTCTACTAGGAGGCAGTACGAATCTGCATGGAAGAAATGGGTAGCCTTTGTCAAAGATAAGAACCCGCACGAGATCTCTACGGAGTTCTGCCTATCCTTCTTCATTCACCTCCACGGACAGGGGCTGGCGGCGAACACAATTTCTACATGTAAGTCAGCTCTAACAAGACCCATTCTATATGCCTTCCAGGTAGACCTCGCTAACGAAATGTTTAATAAGATCCCAAAGGCCTGTGCTAGGCTTAGACCATCAGCTCCTCCAAAGCCTATTTCATGGTCATTAGACAAAGTCCTTCATTTTGCCTCATTACTAGATAATGAGGAATGTGCGTTGAAGGACCTGACTCAAAAAGTGATCTTCCTTTTTGCCCTTGCTTCTGGGGCCAGAGTTAGTGAGATTGTGGCCCTCTCGAGAGAGGAGGGCCGAGTTCAGTTCCTGGATGGGGGAGAACTGAACCTGTTTCCGGACCCTACGTTTCTCGCTAAGAACGAGTTGCCCACCAACAGGTGGGGTCCCTGGAGAATCTGCCCTCTGAAAGAAGATGCATCTCTATGTCCCGTAGAATGCCTTAAGGTCTATCTTCGTAGAACTTCAGACTTCCATGGGGGCCAACTATTCAGAGGAGAAACATCGGGCTCGAATTTATCTTTAAATCAACTTAGGGCGAAAATTACATATTTTATTCGCAGAGCGGATCCTGACAGTTCACCCGCAGGTCATGATCCGAGGAAAGTTGCTTCATCTTTAAACTTCTTTAATTTTATGGATTTTGAACACCTTCGTTCATACACTGGCTGGAAGTCTTCCAGGGTATTCTTTCGCCACTATGCTAAGCAAGTGGAGCAGCTAAAGAGGTCTGTGGTAGCAGTTGGTTGCGTCGTTAACCCTGCTGTTTAACTCTGCGAGGAACAGCGGAATCATTTGGGACTTGGATTCTTGGGTGAATAGTTAGTTATATATGTTGATATAACTGGTAGTGTAGGCTCTCAGAGCCCACAGTGACTGTTCCAACGTGATGGTGATGGTAACATAAGTACAGACAGGGTGCCAAGCGTTTGCCAACGCTATTGTCAGCAAAGTAGTAACATGGACGTTAAGTTTGATACCGGGGTATGTGTAAGTGACACATATGTTTTCTTTCAGATAATCATTCATCCATGCACTACAGTACTTGTGAAAATTGTTGGTCATCCACCTAGCATATGTACATATTTATGGTGACCATATCTATTTATTGTTTCTCAATAAACTTGTTCTCGGGAACCTTGCGTCTCCTTCACCTATATTTTTTGATTTCATATTGTTTTCTGAGCATTTAGCCTATGTATATTAATCGGGGATATCTATAATAGCCTATTCCTTAATGCAAAGCCTGGATTATACTGGTTTATACTTTCCTTAGCAATAAGGACTCCACCCCTTTCTGAGGACGGTGGTAGTAGCAAGTTTAATCCTACGCAGATATAACCTTTTGTCTATTTTTACTTCGACCAGGGTGCTGGTCGGGACTTTTTCTTTTGGATACGGTAGTCCCGTAAGACTTCGCTTCATATAGAGTGAGACCACTATATGGTACTGGCTAGCGAGTGATTCATACATAGGTATATGTACTCTTCGTTCGTTTCTAGAGTCTAGTAGGACTCCTCCCTGTAGGGGGCAGGAAGCACTCTCATGGCTTATGATTAGTGAAAAGATGTATAACGGTAACATCTTAGGTCTGTCAGTCGAGTTGACTAAGAAACATTCTTGAGGAGTACGGCACGTATTGAGAATCCACAGATACAGTAATGCTCTGGTATACTTCCATCAGGACGACATGGCTTGAGCCCAAAAAACGGATTTTGAGCGAAGCGAAAAATCTATTTTTGGGTAAGATAGCCATGTCGTCCTGATGGACCCGCCCTGCTCCTTTTCAAAATAAATATGAGTGAAAAGGATAGTAGGACCCCTCCCTACATACAGTATCTGTAGCACCTCGTGTATCGCTACAAGGAATACAGATGGCGCCGTGAGCGGCGCAGGGCACGCTTTCGAAACGGGGAGGAGGGATGCCTTATGAACGGCTCCCCCCTTTCTTATCGTTTTCGTTTTCTTGCCATTTTACCCCTACGAAGTGTTAACTCTATTCGGGGTATAGATTGCTATGAGGCGTGTCAAGAATACGTCCACTGATATTTACGATATCCCTAAGGTCTTTTTTAGGGATACTCGCTCCAGGAGTTAGAATTCTGGGTACCTGAAGGTAAATTCTCTGGGAATATCGCTGTAGTTGTAATATACCCTAGGAAGCTGCCTTTAAGGAACTTCCATCAGGACGACATGGCTATCTTACCCAAAAATAGATTTTTCGCTTCGCTCAAAATCCGTTTATTTGTTGGGTTATTTCTTTATCCCTTCCCGGTTTCACATAAATACTTACCCTGGACTAATTTTTGTATCCAGTTAATTTTCGGTATGTACTCCTCCTTTTATATTCACATTCACTATTATTTAACGTTCATTCCATTTTATCTTTCTATATTGTTTGTATTTATTTTTGTTGGTTAGTTCCTTTTCTCTCCTCTGTGTCTTATAAAACTTTTCTTTCGTCTAGTTTCCGTATTTAGTTCATTCATGTTTTCCCTCTTTTGTTCTTTGTTTTTCCCTTAACCAATGATCACCCTAGGCCTATTCAGATATCTCCCTACCCCCCCCCTTCCTTTATCTCTGTATGCGCTGTTTTCCGACCCATTGTTCCCCTGCCTTTCCCGTTTTAACCTTTGACCTAGTTACTCGTCCTTCGTTACAAGTGCGTTTTTTTTCCCGTATTTTGAGATGGATCATATTATAGAAACTTGTACCGGTTGCAGCATTCCGTATCTAAAAGCAGTGGCTCAATTCCATGGTGATTTTGTTGATAATTCAGGTTATGTTGATCATTTTCTTAAATCTCACAATGTTATTCCTCAACGTTTAAACTGCCCCAAGTGTCGTTCGCTTTTATCTTATAGGGCAGACATTCACGGGTTTTATTGCTCTACTGTAACCACCATCCGTAAAACTAAGAAGAAACGTCGTTGTGGGTATACTGTTACGGCCTATAAAGGTACTTTTTTGGACCAAAGTCGGCTACTCCCATGGAAGATAATATTATGTGCGAACCAGTTTTTGCATAAACATTCGGACCATGAGACCCTCATTGATGGTATAGACATATCTTCAAAGACTAGTGTGGATTGGAGAAGTTTCTGTTCGGAGGTTACAGAATTCTTCTTCGATAATCAAGAGGCGATTGGTGGTGATGGAGTTACTGTTGAAATAGACGAAACTCATTTTGGTAAATGTAAATACAACCGCGGTAGACCGTTAAGTGCCATATGGGTCTTTGGGGGTATTGAACATGTGACCAAGAAATTTTTCATTATCCCTTTAGTTCCCCCCCTTTCTACTAAACGAGATGCTGCTAATCTAATTCCCCTCATCCAGAAGTATATTAAACGTGGTAGTATTATTATGAGTGATAAGTGGGCTGCTTACAACTCTTTATCGGAAATTGGTTACGTTCATAAGTCGATTAATCATTCGGAGAATTTCGTTGACCCCCTAGACCCAACCATCCATACTCAAAATATAGAACGTCTCTGGAGAGAAGTGAAGGAGTGGGTTCAGAGGCCTGGAATCAAGACTGAACATTTCAAGCAATATTTTTCCAGGTTCTTTTTCACCCACTACTATCCTCGTCATACGTTGCTGCACCACTTTTTCATTACGGCCAGCCGCCTCTACCCTCCTTTACAACATCAGACAATCGACCCCCCCTACCCTCAAGACCCCGATGACCCCCAACCATCCACATCCCAGACATAGAAGTTAATCCGTCAGTCTCTTCCTTCCGAGTCCAGCAAGTTTCGACGTTTCCTTCATAAAAGTAAGTCATTCCTCAATAGTCATTATTCGTGTTTTGTGACCGGGGTACTTCTAGGCAAGGTTAGGTGGGTTTGTTAGGTTCTGTGGCCTTTCTGTACTTTTTATATATTTCGTACCAGTTATATGGAGAAATTATTGAATATATCTGAGGAGATATTTAGCAGTTCTAGCTCTAGTAATGCCATCGTGTCGTTGGTAGTTCTGTGTACCATTCGTCTCCGTTGGTAGTACTGTGTATCAAGGTAAGTCATTCCCCCATTCTTATTATATGTGTTTTGTGACCGGGGTACTTCTAGGCAAGGTTAGGTGGGTTTGTTAGGTTCTGTGGCCTTTTGGTACTCTTTATTTATTGTGTAATAGTTTTATGGAAGTATTATTTAGTTTACGTATGGAAAAATTTATTTCTACCTCTAGTAATGTCATCGTGCCGTTGGTAACACTGTGTACCATTCGTCATCGTTGGTAGTTCTGTCAACCATTGGTAACGTTGCTAATGTTATCGTCCCCGACATCTGTTGTTTATATATTTTAACTCAGTATATATGTCAGCAGTGTTAATATTTATATGGTTCATTTGTATTGTATTTCATTGTGTGATTTCGTACCGGAAATATATGATTTCCTATAGTAGATATCGTGATTTAACTGGTTTTCTCATTCATTTCATCCGTAATAACATCAACCAATTCGTCAACTTATAACTAACCGAATTGGTTGATCTGTTTGTTTGCGATTGAAATGGTCATCAAAACCGGTTAAATCTCGTTATTTGCTATAGGAAATCATATATTTCTTATGCGAAGTCACACGATGTAATAATATACAAAATTACCCCAAAATGAGCAGTGTGCGAGTTTTATGGAAGACTTGACCAAATGCTACGAATGAATTTACAAAGATTCAAATTTCATAATTCCACACGGCAATGGTGTCTGATCCAGTTCGAACGACAACTAAAATTTAGAATTTGCATTGATGAGTAGGAAATGATTCCAGGAAAACCTCCAAGCTGCCATTTCCGAATTCCTGGCTTGGAGAAGTAGAGCTCCAGCACTCTCACATTCAACAAACCTGAGAGATGTAACAAACACTGTTTGCTAACCATACACACGTTTCTTAGAGATAAAGTTATAATCATTCATATCTTGAAGGGCAGCATTGGAATAAGATTATATTTATCAATAAATAAGTTCACATTAGAGCTGTTAATATAGATATCTTCAACCGGCAAGAATTAAGTGATTCCTTTTGCAATGATGTAAATCGAAATAAGAGGCATTAATTTTCCCCCTGGAGTCAACTTGAAGATTTCTACACACTAAGAGGAAAGAAAAGAGATGGTTTCATTGTATATTATTACATCTCAATGTATCCTAGTATTCCTACTACTTTTTCTTATAGGAAAAATTACGCTCCCTTCGAAAATAACACTCGTTCCCGTCGCAAAAGAATAGTTACAGAAATATATATACATCTATATCCGCCCATAATGGGGGACCCCCAGTGGGAACTCGGGGTTTTGGGTGGGGAAAACATACTGGGGAACCGATATATAACCGTAATTCAGTCCTTTTTTTCTCTATACATTTCTTTCTGGTATTTATTATAACCGTAGAAAAAGACAAATCAGTATACCTGGATATATTTGGGAGGAGCCGTTTCAAAGGTTATTTCTTGTAGTAATACAGTAACCAGTGCTGCCAACGCCTGATGTAGATTAAATGTTAGAATTCCATACCTGATGTAGATCAAATGTTAGCGTTTCATGCTAACATTAGCACCCATTTGTTCGTTTGTTCGTTCGCCCCACCTTCCGTCCTTCGCTTATATAACCCCCCTTCGCAGGAGTTTCTCTCCATTATTACTCTTTTTATTACCGTATTATTTTCTCATTTTATATTCCCATTCAATATAATTTATCATACATTCCATTATACCTTCCTATATTGGGTTTATTTGTTTTGTTATTTCCTTTCCCATTTGTACGTTTGTTCGTTTCATCAGTTTCCGATCTGCGCATATATCCCCCCCCCCCCCTGCGCAGGAGTTTCCACTCCCCCTTTACTCTTTTTATTAGTGTTATTTTCTTATTTTTTATTCCCATTCAATATTATTTATCATTCATTCCATTTTACCTTCCTATATTGGTTTTATTTGTTGGGTTATTTCTTTATCCCTTCCCGGTTTCACATAAATACTTACCCTGGACTAATTTTTTTATCCAGTTAATTCTCGGTATGTACTCCTCATTTTATATTCCCATTCACTATTATTTAACGTTCATTCCATTTTATCTTTCTATATTGTTTGTATTTATTTTTGTTGGTTAGTTCCTTTTCTCTCCTCTGTGTCTTATAAAACTTTTCTTTCGTCTAGTTTCCGTATTTAGTTCATTCATGTTTTCCCTCTTTTGTTCTTTGTTTTTCCCTTAACCAATGATCACCCTAGGCCTATTCAGATATCTCCCTACCCCCCCCCCTTCCTTTATCTCTGTATGCGCTGTTTTCCGACCCATTGTTCCCCTGCCTTTCCCGTTTTAACCTTTGACCTAGTTACTCGTCCTTCGTTACAAGTGCGTTTTTTTTCCCGTATTTTGAGATGGATCATATTATAGAAACTTGTACCGGTTGCAGCATTCCGTATCTAAAAGCAGTGGCTCAATTCCATGGTGATTTTGTTGATAATTCAGGTTATGTTGATCATTTTCTTAAATCTCACAATGTTATTCCTCAACGTTTAAACTGCCCCAAGTGTCGTTCGCTTTTATCTTATAGGGCAGACATTCACGGGTTTTATTGCTCTACTGTAACCACCATCCGTAAAACTAAGAAGAAACGTCGTTGTGGGTATACTGTTACGGCCTTTAAAGGTACTTTTTTGGACCAAAGTCGGCTACCCCCATGGAAGATAATATTATGTGCGAACCAGTTTTTGCATAAACATTCGGACCATGAGACCCTCATGGATGGTATAGACATATCTTCAAAGACTAGTGTGGATTGGAGAAGTTTCTGTTCGGAGGTTACAGAATTCTTCTTCGATAATCAAGAGGCGATTGGTGGTGATGGAGTTACTGTTGAAATAGACAAAACTCATTTTGGTAAATGTAAATACAACCGCGGTAGACCGTTAAGTGCCATATGGGTCTTTGGGGGTATTGAACATGTGACCAAGAAATTTTTCATTATCCCTTTAGTTCCCCCCCCTTTCTACTAAACGAGATGCTGCTACTCTAATTCCCCTCATCCAGAAGTATATTAAACGTGGTAGTATTATTATGAGTGATAATTGGGCTGCTTACAACTCTTTATCGGAAATTGGTTACGTTCATAAGTCGATTAATCATTCGGAGAATTTCGTTGACCCCCTAGACCCAACCATCCATACTCAAAATATAGAACGTCTCTGGAGAGAAGTGAAGGAGTGGGTTCAGAGGCCTGGAATCAAGACTGAACATTTCAAGCAATATTTTTCCAGGTTCTTTTTCACCCACTACTATCCTCGTCATACGTTGCTGCACCACTTTTTCATTACGGCCAGCCGCCTCTACCCTCCTTTACAACATCAGACAATCGACCCCCCCTACCCTCAAGACCCCGATGACCCCCAACCATCTACATCCCAGACATAGAAGTTAATCCGTCAGTCTCTTCCTTCCGAGTCCAGCAAGTTTCGACGTTTCCTTCATAAAAGTAAGTCATTCCTCAATAGTCATTATTCGTGTTTTGTGACCGGGGTACTTCTAGGCAAGGTTAGGTGGGTTTGTTAGGTTCTGTGGCCTTTCTGTACTTTTTATATATTTCGTACCAGTTATATGGAGAAATTATTGAATATATCTGAGGAGATATTTAGCAGTTCTAGCTCTAGTAATGCCATCGTGTCGTTGGTAGTTCTGTGTACCATTCGTCTCCGTTGGTAGTACTGTGTATCAAGGTAAGTCATTCCCCCATTCTTATTATATGTGTTTTGTGACCGGGGTACTTCTAGGCAAGGTTAGGTGGGTTTGTTAGGTTCTGTGGCCTTTTGGTACTCTTTATTTATTGTGTAATAGTTTTATGGAAGTATTATTTAGTTTACGTATGGAAAAATTTATTTCTACCTCTAGTAATGTCATCGTGCCGTTGGTAACACTGTGTACCATTCGTCATCGTTGGTAGTTCTGTCAACCATTGGTAATGTTGCTAAGGTTATCGTCCCCGACATCTGTTGTTTATATATTTTAACTCAGTATATATGTCAGCAGTGTTAATATTTATATGGTTCATTTGTATTGTATTTCATTGTGTGATTTCGTACCGGAAATATATGATTTCCTATAGTAGATATCGTGATTTAACTGGTTTTCTCATTCATTTCATCCGTAATAACATCAACCAATTCGTCAACTTATAACTAACCGAATTGGTTGATCTGTTTGTTTGCGATTGAAATGGTCATCAAAACCGGTTAAATCTCGTTATTTGCTATAGGAAATCATATATTTCTTATGCGAAGTCACACGATGTAATAATATACAAAATTACCCCAAAATGAGCAGTGTGCGAGTTTTATGGAAGACTTGACCAAATGCTACGAATGAATTTACAAAGATTCAAATTTCATAATTCCACACGGCAATGGTGTCTGATCCAGTTCGAACGACAACTAAAATTTAGAATTTGCATTGATGAGTAGGAAATGATTCCAGGAAAACCTCCAAGCTGCCATTTCCGAATTCCTGGCTTGGAGAAGTAGAGCTCCAGCACTCTCACATTCAACAAACCTGAGAGATGTAACAAACACTGTTTGCTAACCATACACACGTTTCTTAGAGATAAAGTTATAATCATTCATATCTTGAAGGGCAGCATTGGAATAAGATTATATTTATCAATAAATAAGTTCACATTAGAGCTGTTAATATAGATATCTTGAACCGGCAAGAATTAAGTGATTCCTTTTGCAATGATGTAAGTCGAAATAAGAGGCATTAATTTTCCCCCTGGAGTCAACTTGAAGATTTCTACACACTAAGAGGAAAGAAAAGAGATGGTTTCATTGTATATTATTACATCTCAATGTATCCTAGTATTCCTACTACTTTTTCTTATAGGAAAAATTACGCTCCCTTCGAAAATAACACTCGTTCCCGTCGCAAAAGAATAGTTACAGAAATATATATACATCTATATCCGCCGATAATGGGGGACCCCCAGTGGGAACTCGGGGTTTTGGGTGGGGAAAACATACTGGGGAACCGATATATAACCGTAATTCAGTCCTTTTTTTCTCTATACATTTCTTTCTGGTATTTATTATAACCGTAGAAAAAGACAAATCAGTATACCTGGATATATTTGGGAGGAGCCGTTTCAAAGGTTATTTCTTGTAGTAATACAGTAACCAGTGCTGCCAACGCCTGATGTAGATTAAATGTTAGAATTCCATACCTGATGTAGATCAAATGTTAGCGTTTCATGCTAACATTAGCACCCATTTGTTCGTTTGTTCGTTCGCCCCACCTTCCGTCCTTCGCTTATATAACCCCCCTTCGCAGGAGTTTCTCTCCATTATTACTCTTTTTATTACCGTATTATTTTCTCATTTTATATTCCCATTCAATATAATTTATCATACATTCCATTTTACCTTCCTATATTGGGTTTATTTGTTTTGTTATTTCCTTTCCCATTTGTACGTACGTTCGTTTCATCAGTTTCCGATCTGCGCATATATCCCCCCTCTGCGCAGGAGTTTCCACTCCCCCTTTTACTCTTTTTATTAGTGCTATTTTCTCATTTTTTATTCCCATTCAATATTATTTATCATTCATTCCATTTTCCCTTCCTATATTGGTTTTATTTGTTGAGTTATTTCTTTATCCCTTCCCGGTTTCACATAAATACTTACCCTGGACTAGTTTTTTTATCCAGTTAATTCTCGGTATGATCTCCTCATTTTATATTCCCATTCACTATTATTTACCGTTCATTCCATTTTATCTTCCTATATTGTTTGTATTTATTTTTGTTGGTTAGTTCCTATTCTCTCCTCTGTGTCTTATAAAACTTTTCTTTCGTCTATTTTCCGTATTTAGTTCATTCATGTTTTCACTCTTTTATTCGTTGTTTTTCCCTTAACCAATCATCACTCTAGGCCTATTCAGATATCTCCCTACCCCCCCTTCCTTTATCTCTGTATGCGCTGTTTTCCGACCCATTGTTCCCCTGCCTTTCCCGTTTTAACCTTTGACCTAGTTACTCGTCCTTCGTTACTAGTGCGTTTTTTTCCCCGTATTTTGAGATGGAACATATTATAGAAACTTGTACCGGTTGCAGCATTCCGTATTTAAAAGCAGTGGCTCAATTCCATGGTGATTTTGTTGATAATTCAGGTTATGTTGACCATTTTCTTAAATCTCACAATGTTATTCCTCAACGTTTAAACTGCCCCTAGTGTCGTGCTCTTTTGTCTCTTCCTTCCAAGTCCAGCAAGTTTCGACGTTTCCTTCATAAAAGTAAGTCATTCCTCAATAGTCATTATCCGTGTTTTGTGACCGGGGTACTTCTAGGCAAGGTTAGGTGGGTTTGTTAGGTTCTGTGGCCTTTCTGTACTTTTATATATTTCGTACCAGTTATATGGAGAAATTATTGAATATATCTGAGGAGATATTTAGCAGTTCTAGCTCTAGTAATGCCCTCGTGTCGTTGGTAGTTCTGTGTACCATTCGTCTCCGTTGGTAGTACTGTGTATCAAGGTAAGTCATTCCCCCATTCTTATTATATGTGTTTTGTGACCGGGGTACTTCTAGGCAAGGTTAGGTGGGTTTGTTAGGTTCTGTGGCCTTTTGGTACTCTTTATTTATTGTGTAATAGTTTTATGGAAGTATTATTTAGTTTACGTATGGAAAAATTTATTTCTACCTCTAGTAATGTCATCGTGCCGTTGGTAACACTGTGTACCATTCGTCATCGTTGGTAGTTCTGTCAACCATTGGTAACGTTGCTAATGTTATCGTCCCCGACATCTGTTGTTTATATATTTTAACTCAGTATATATGTCAGCAGTGTTAATATTTATATGGTTCATTTGTATTGTATTTCATTGTGTGATTTCGTACCGGAAATATATGATTTCCTATAGTAGATATCGTGATTTAACTGGTTTTCTCATTCATTTCATCCGTAATAACATCAACCAATTCGTCAACTTATAACTAACCGAATTGGTTGATCTGTTTGTTTGCGATTGAAATGGTCATCAAAACCGGTTAAATCTCGTTATTTGCTATAGGAAATCATATATTTCTTATGCGAAGTCACACGATGTAATAATATACAAAATTACCCCAAAATGAGCAGTGTGCGAGTTTTATGGAAGACTTGACCAAATGCTACGAATGAATTTACAAAGATTCAAATTTCATAATTCCACACGGCAATGGTGTCTGATCCAGTTCGAACGACAACTAAAATTTAGAATTTGCATTGATGAGTAGGAAATGATTCCAGGAAAACCTCCAAGCTGCCATTTCCGAATTCCTGGCTTGGAGAAGTAGAGCTCCAGCACTCTCACATTCAACAAACCTGAGAGATGTAACAAACACTGTTTGCTAACCATACACACGTTTCTTAGAGATAAAGTTATAATCATTCATATCTTGAAGGGCAGCATTGGAATAAGATTATATTTATCAATAAATAAGTTCACATTAGAGCTGTTAATATAGATATCTTTAACCGGCAAGAATTAAGTGATTCCTTTTGCAATGATGTAAGTCGAAATAAGAGGCATTAATTTTCCCCCTGGAGTCAACTTGAAGATTTCTACACACTAAGAGGAAAGAAAAGAGATGGTTTCATTGTATATTATTACATCTCAATGTATCCTAGTATTCCTACTACTTTTTCTTATAGGAAAAATTACGCTCCCTTCGAAAATAACACTCGTTCCCGTCGCAAAAGAATAGTTACAGAAATATATATACATCTATATCCGCCGATAATGGGGGACCCCCAGTGGGAACTCGGGGTTTTGGGTGGGGAAAACATACTGAGGAACCGATATATAACCGTAATTCAGTCCTTTTTTTCTCTATACATTTCTTTCTGGTATTTATTATAACTGTAGAAAAAGACAAATCAGTATACCTGGATATATTTGGGAGGAGCCGTTTCAAAGGTTATTTCTTGTAGTAATACAGTAACCAGTGCTGCCAACGCCTGATGTAGATTAAATGTTAGAATTCCATACCTGATGTAGATCAAATGTTAGAATTCCATACCTGATGTAGATCAAATGTTAGCATTTCATGCTAACATTAGCACCCATTTGTTCGTTTGTTCGTTCGCCCCACCTTCCGTCCTTCGCTTATATAACCCCCCTTCGCAGGAGTTTCTCTCCATTATTACTCTTTTTATTACCGTATTATTTTCTCATTTTATATTCCCATTCAATATAATTTATCATACATTCCATTATACCTTCCTATATTGGGTTTATTTGTTTTGTTATTTCCTTTCCCATTTGTACGTTCGTTCGTTTCATCAGTTTCCGATCGGCGCATATATCCCCCCCCCCTGCGCAGGAGTTTCCACTCCCCCTTTACTCTTTTTATTAGTGTTATTTTCTTATTTTTTATTCCCATTCAATATTATTTATCATTCATTCCATTTTCCCTTCCTATATTGGTTTTATTTGTTGGGTTATTTCTTTATCCCTTCCCGGTTTCACATAAATACTTACCCTGGACTAATTTTTTTATCCAGTTAATTCTCGGTATGTACTCCTCATTTTATATTCCCATTCACTATTATTTAACGTTCATTCCATTTTATCTTTCTATATTGTTTGTATTTATTTTTGTTGGTTAGTTCCTTTTCTCTCCTCTGTGTCTTATAAAACTTTTCTTTCGTCTAGTTTCCGTATTTAGTTCATTCATGTTTTCCCTCTTTTGTTCTTTGTTTTTCCCTTAACCAATCATCACCCTAGGCCTATTCAGATATCTCCCTACCCCCCCCTTCCTTTATCTCTGTATGCGCTGTTTTCCGACCCATTGTTCCCCTGCCTTTCCCGTTTTAACCTTTGACCTAGTTACTCGTCCTTCGTTACAAGTGCGTTTTTTTTCCCGTATTTTGAGAAGGATCATATTATAGAAACTTGTACCGGTTGCAGCATTCCGTATCTAAAAGCAGTGGCTCAATTCCATGGTGATTTTGTTGATAATTCAGGTTATGTTGATCATTTTCTTAAATCTCACAATGTTATTCCTCAACGTTTAAACTGCCCCAAGTGTCGTTCGCTTTTATCTTATAGGGCAGACATTCACGGGTTTTATTGCTCTACTGTAACCACCATCCGTAAAACTAAGAAGAAACGTCGTTGTGGGTATACTGTTACGGCCTATAAAGGTACTTTTTTGGACCAAAGTCGGCTACTCCCATGGAAGATAATATTATGTGCGAACCAGTTTTTGCATAAACATTCGGACCATGAGACCCTCATTGATGGTATAGACATATCTTCAAAGACTAGTGTGGATTGGAGAAGTTTCTGTTCGGAGGTTACAGAATTCTTCTTCGATAATCAAGAGGCGATTGGTGTTGATGGAGTTACTGTTGAAATAGACGAAACTCATTTTGGTAAATGTAAATACAACCGCGGTAGACCGTTAAGTGCCATATGGGTCTTTGGGGGTATTGAACATGTGACCAAGAAATTTTTCATTATCCCTTTAGTTCCCCCCCCCTTTCTACTAAACGAGATGCTGCTACTCTAATTCCCCTCATCCAGAAGTATATTAAACGTGGTAGTATTATTATGAGTGATAAGTGGGCTGCTTACAACTCTTTATCGGAAATTGGTTACGTTCATAAGTCGATTAATCATTCGGAGAATTTCGTTGACCCCCTAGACCCAACCATCCATACTCAAAATATAGAACGTCTCTGGAGAGAAGTGAAGGAGTGGGTTCAGAGGCCTGGAATCAAGACTGAACATTTCAAGCAATATTTTTCCAGGTTCTTTTTCACCCACTACTATCCTCGTCATACGTTGCTGCACCACTTTTTCATTACGGCCAGCCGCCTCTACCCTCCTTTACAACATCAGACAATCGACCCCCCCTACCCTCAAGACCCCGATGACCCCCAACCATCCACATCCCAGACATAGAAGTTAATCCGTCAGTCTCTTCCTTCCGAGTCCAGCAAGTTTCGACGTTTCCTTCATAAAAGTAAGTCATTCCTCAATAGTCATTATTCGTGTTTTGTGACCGGGGTACTTCTAGGCAAGGTTAGGTGGGTTTGTTAGGTTCTGTGGCCTTTCTGTACTTTTTATATATTTCGTACCAGTTATATGGAGAAATTATTGAATATATCTGAGGAGATATTTAGCAGTTCTAGCTCTAGTAATGCCATCGTGTCGTTGGTAGTTCTGTGTACCATTCGTCTCCGTTGGTAGTACTGTGTATCAAGGTAAGTCATTCCCCCATTCTTATTATATGTGTTTTGTGACCGGGGTACTTCTAGGCAAGGTTAGGTGGGTTTGTTAGGTTCTGTGGCCTTTTGGTACTCTTTATTTATTGTGTAATAGTTTTATGGAAGTATTATTTAGTTTACGTATGGAAAAATATATTTCTACCTCTAGTAATGTCATCGTGCCGTTGGTAACACTGTGTACCATTCGTCATCGTTGGTAGTTCTGTCAACCATTGGTAACGTTGCTAATGTTATCGTCCCCGACATCTGTTGTTTATATATTTTAACTCAGTATATATGTCAGCAGTGTTAATATTTATATGGTTCATTTGTATTGTATTTCATTGTGTGATTTCGTACCGGAAATATATGATTTCCTATAGTAGATATCATCGTATTTAACTGGTTTTCTCATTCATTTCATCCGTAATAACATCAACCAATTCGTCAACTTATAACTAACCGAATTGGTTGATCTGTTTGTTTGCGATTGAAATGGTCATCAAAACCGGTTAAATCTCGTTATTTGCTATAGGAAATCATATATTTCTTATGCGAAGTCACACGATGTAATAATATACAAAATTACCCCAAAATGAGCAGTGTGCGAGTTTTATGGAAGACTTGACCAAATGGTACGAATGAATTTACAAAGATTCAAATTTCATAATTCCACACGGCAATGGTGTCTGATCCAGTTCGAACGACAACTAAAATTTAGAATTTGCATTGATGAGTAGGAAATGATTCCAGGAAAACCTCCAAGCTGCCATTTCCGAATTCCTGGCTTGGAGAAGTAGAGCTCCAGCACTCTCACATTCAACAAACCTGAGAGATGTAACAAACACTGTTTGCTAACCATACACACGTTTCTTAGAGATAAAGTTATAATCATTCATATCTTGAAGGGCAGCATTGGAATAAGATTATATTTATCAATAAATAAGTTCACATTAGAGCTGTTAATATAGATATCTTTAACCGGCAAGAATTAAGTGATTCCTTTTGCAATGATGTAAGTCGAAATAAGAGGCATTAATTTTCCCCCTGGAGTCAACTTGAAGATTTTTACACACTAAGAGGAAAGAAAAGAGATGGTTTCATTGTATATTATTACATCTCAATGTATCCTAGTATTCCTACTACTTTTTCTTATAGGAAAAATTACGCTCCATTCGAAAATAACACTCGTTCCCGTCGCAAAAGAATAGTTACAGAAATATATATACATCTATATCCGCCGATAATGGGGGACCCCCAGTGGGAACTCGGGGTTTTGGGTGGGGAAAACATACTGGGGAACCGATATATAACCGTAATTCAGTCCTTTTTTTCTCTATACATTTCTTTCTGGTATTTATTATAACCGTAGAAAAAGACAAATCAGTATACCTAGATATATTTGGGAGGAGCCGTTTCAAAGGTTATTTCTTGTAGTAATACAGTAACCAGTGCTGCCAACGCCTGATGTAGATTAAATGTTAGAATTCCATACCTGATGTAGATCAAATGTTAGCGTTTCATGCTAACATTAGCACCCATTTGTTCGTTTGTTCGTTCGCCCCACCTTCCGTCCTTCGCTTATATAACCCCCCTTCGCAGGAGTTTCTCTCCATTATTACTCTTTTTATTACCGTATTATTTTCTCATTTTATATTCCCATTCAATATAATTTATCATACATTCCATTTTACCTTCCTATATTGGGTTTATTTGTTTTGTTATTTCCTTTCCCATTTGTACGTACGTTCGTTTCATCAGTTTCCGATCTGCGCATATATCCCCCCTCTGCGCAGGAGTTTCCACTCCCCCTTTTACTCTTTTTATTAGTGCTATTTTCTCATTTTTTATTCCCATTCAATATTATTTATCATTCATTCCATTTTCCCTTCCTATATTGGTTTTATTTGTTGGGTTATTTCTTTATCCCTTCCCGGTTTCACATAAATACTTACCCTGGACTAGTTTTTTTATCCAGTTAATTCTCGGTATGATCTCCTCATTTTATATTCCCATTCACTATTATTTACCGTTCATTCCATTTTATCTTCCTATATTGTTTGTATTTATTTTTGTTGGTTAGTTCCTTTTCTCTCCTCTGTGTCTTATAAAACTTTTCTTTCGTCTAGTTTCCGTATTTAGTTCATTCATGTTTTCACTCTTTTGTTCGTTGTTTTTCCCTTAACCAATCATCACTCTAGGCCTATTCAGATATCTCCCTACCCCCCCTTCCTTTATCTCTGTATGCGCTGTTTTCCGACCCATTGTTCCCCTGCCTTTCCCGTTTTAACCTTTGACCTAGTTACTCGTCCTTCGTTACTAGTGCGTTTTTATCCCCGTATTTTGAGATGGAACATATTATAGAAACTTGTACCGGTTGCAGCATTCCGTATCTAAAAGCAGTGGCTCAATTCCATGGTGATTTTGTTGATAATTCAGGTTATGTTGACCATTTTCTTAAATCTCACAATGTTATTCCTCAACGTTTAAACTGCCCCTAGTGTCGTGCGCTTTTGTCTCTTCCTTCCAAGTCCAGCAAGTTTCGACGTTTCCTTCATAAAAGTAAGTCATTCCTCAATAGTCATTATCCGTGTTTTGTGACCGGGGTACTTTTAGGCAAGGTTAGGTGGGTTTGTTAGGTTCTGTGGCCTTTCTGTACTTTTTATATATTTCGTACCAGTTATATGGAGAAATTATTGAATATATCTGAGGAGATATTTAGCAGTTCTAGCTCTAGTAATGCCCTCGTGTCGTTGGTAGTTCTGTGTACCATTCGTCTCCGTTGGTAGTACTGTGTATCAAGGTAAGTCATTCCCCCATTCTTATTATATGTGTTTTGTGACCGGGGTACTTCTAGGCAAGGTTAGGTGGGTTTGTTAGGTTCTGTGGCCTTTTGGTACTCTTTATTTATTGTGTAATAGTTTTATGGAAGTATTATTTAGTTTACGTATGGAAAAATATATTTCTACCTCTAGTAATGTCATCGTGCCGTTGGTAACACTGTGTACCATTCGTCATCGTTGGTAGTTCTGTCAACCATTGGTAACGTTGCTAATGTTATCGTCCCCGACATCTGTTGTTTATATATTTTAACTCAGTATATATGTCAGCAGTGTTAATATTTATATGGTTCATTTGTATTGTATTTCATTGTGTGATTTCGTACCGGAAATATATGATTTCCTATAGTAGATATCGTGATTTAACTGGTTTTCTCATTCATTTCATCCGTAATAACATCAACCAATTCGTCAACTTATAACTAACCGAATTGGTTGATCTGTTTGTTTGCGATTGAAATGGTCATCAAAACCGGTTAAATCTCGTTATTTGCTATAGGAAATCATATATTTCTTATGCGAAGTCACACGATGTAATAATATACAAAATTACCCCAAAATGAGCAGTGTGCGAGTTTTATGGAAGACTTGACCAAATGCTACGAATGAATTTACAAAGATTCAAATTTCATAATTCCACACGGCAATGGTGTCTGATCCAGTTCGAACGACAACTAAAATTTAGAATTTGCATTGATGAGTAGGAAATGATTCCAGGAAAACCTCCAAGCTGCCATTTCCGAATTCCTGGCTTGGAGAAGTAGAGCTCCAGCACTCTCACATTCAACAAACCTGAGAGATGTAACAAACACTGTTTGCTAACCATACACACGTTTCTTAGAGATAAAGTTATAATCATTCATATCTTGAAGGGCAGCATTGGAATAAGATTATATTTATCAATAAATAAGTTCACATTAGAGCTGTTAATATAGATATCTTTAACCAGCAAGAATTAAGTGATTCCTTTTGCAATGATGTAAGTCGAAATAAGAGGCATTAATTTTCCCCCTGGAGTCAACTTGAAGATTTCTACACACTAAGAGGAAAGAAAAGAGATGGTTTCATTGTATATTATTACATCTCAATGTATCCTAGTATTCCTACTACTTTTTCTTATAGGAAAAATTACGCTCCCTTCGAAAATAACACTCGTTCCCGTCGCAAAAGAATAGTTACAGAAATATATATACATCTATATCCGCCGATAATGGGGGACCCCCAGTGGGAACTCGGGGTTTTGGGTGGGGAAAACATACTGGGGAACCGATATACAACCGTAATTCAGTCCTTTTTTTCTCTATACATTTCTTTCTGGTATTTATTATAAGTGTAGAAAAAGACAAATCAGTATACCTGGATATATTTGGGAGGAGCCGTTTCAAAGGTTATTTCTTGTAGTAATACAGTAACCAGTGCTGCCAACGCCTGATGTAGATTAAATGTTAGAATTCCATACCTGATGTAGATCAAATGTTAGCGTTTCATGCTAACATTAGCACCCATTTGTTCGTTTGTTCGTTCGCCCCACCTTCCGTCCTTCGCTTATATAACCCCCCTTCGCAGGAGTTTCTCTCCATTATTACTCTTTTTATTACCGTATTATTTTCTCATTTTATATTCCCATTCAATATAATTTATCATACATTCCATTATACCTTCCTATATTGGGTTTATTTGTTTTGTTATTTCCTTTCCCATTTGTACGTTCGTTCGTTTCATCAGTTTCCGATCGGCGCATATATCCCCCCCCCCTGCGCAGGAGTTTCCACTCCCCCTTTACTCTTTTTATTAGTGTTATTTTTCTTATTTTTTATTCCCATTCAATATTATTTATCATTCATTCCATTTTCCCTTCCTATATTGGTTTTATTTGTTGGGTTATTTCTTTATCCCTTCCCGGTTTCACATAAATACTTACCCTGGACTAATTTTTTTATCCAGTTAATTCTCGGTATGTACTCCTCATTTTATATTCCCATTCACTATTATTTAACGTTCATTCCATTTTATCTTTCTATATTGTTTGTATTTATTTTTGTTGGTTAGTTCCTTTTCTCTCCTCTGTGTCTTATAAAACTTTTCTTTCGTCTAGTTTCCGTATTTAGTTCATTCATGTTTTCCCTCTTTTGTTCTTTGTTTTTCCCTTAACCAATCATCACCCTAGGCCTATTCAGATATCTCCCTACCCCCCCCTTCCTTTATCTCTGTATGCGCTGTTTTCCGACCCATTGTTCCCCTGCCTTTCCCGTTTTAACCTTTGACCTAGTTACTCGTCCTTCGTTACAAGTGCGTTTTTTTTCCCGTATTTTGAGAAGGATCATATTATAGAAACTTGTACCGGTTGCAGCATTCCGTATCTAAAAGCAGTGGCTCAATTCCATGGTGATTTTGTTGATAATTCAGGTTATGTTGATCATTTTCTTAAATCTCACAATGTTATTCCTCAACGTTTAAACTGCCCCAAGTGTCGTTCGCTTTTATCTTATAGGGCAGACATTCACGGGTTTTATTGCTCTACTGTAACCACCATCCGTAAAACTAAGAAGAAACGTCGTTGTGGGTATACTGTTACGGCCTATAAAGGTACTTTTTTGGACCAAAGTCGGCTACTCCCATGGAAGATAATATTATGTGCGAACCAGTTTTTGCATAAACATTCGGACCATGAGACCCTCATTGATGGTATAGACATATCTTCAAAGACTAGTGTGGATTGGAGAAGTTTCTGTTCGGAGGTTACAGAATTCTTCTTCGATAA
This sequence comes from Palaemon carinicauda, assembly GCF_036898095.1. NCBI lineage: Eukaryota > Metazoa > Arthropoda > Malacostraca > Decapoda > Palaemonidae > Palaemon > Palaemon carinicauda. The sequence goes on from NC_090749.1 coordinate 18,290,675, forward strand.
TCAAGAGGCGATTGGTGTTGATGGAGTTACTGTTGAAATAGACGAAACTCATTTTGGTAAATGTAAATACAACCGCGGTAGACCGTTAAGTGCCATATGGGTCTTTGGGGGTATTGAACATGTGACCAAGAAATTTTTCATTATCCCTTTAGTTCCCCCCCCTTTCTACTAAACGAGATGCTGCTACTCTAATTCCCCTCATCCAGAAGGGTATTAAACGTGGTAGTATTATTATGAGTGATAAGTGGGCTGCTTACAACTCTTTATCGGAAATTGGTTACGTTCATAAGTCGATTAATCATTCGGAGAATTTCGTTGACCCCCTAGACCCAACCATCCATACTCAAAATATAGAACGTCTCTGGAGAGAAGTGAAGGAGTGGGTTCAGAGGCCTGGAATCAAGACTGAACATTTCAAGCAATATTTTTCCAGGTTCTTTTTCACCCACTACTATCCTCGTCATACGTTGCTGCACCACTTTTTCATTACGGCCAGCCGCCTCTACCCTCCTTTACAACATCAGACAATCGACCCCCCCTACCCTCAAGACCCCGATGACCCCCAACCATCCACATCCCAGACATAGAAGTTAATCCGTCAGTCTCTTCCTTCCGAGTCCAGCAAGTTTCGACGTTTCCTTCATAAAAGTAAGTCATTCCTCAATAGTCATTATTCGTGTTTTGTGACCGGGGTACTTCTAGGCAAGGTTAGGTGGGTTTGTTAGGTTCTGTGGCCTTTCTGTACTTTTTATATATTTCGTACCAGTTATATGGAGAAATTATTGAATATATCTGAGGAGATATTTAGCAGTTCTAGCTCTAGTAATGCCATCGTGTCGTTGGTAGTTCTGTGTACCATTCGTCTCCGTTGGTAGTACTGTGTATCAAGGTAAGTCATTCCCCCATTCTTATTATATGTGTTTTGTGACCGGGGTACTTCTAGGCAAGGTTAGGTGGGTTTGTTAGGTTCTGTGGCCTTTTGGTACTCTTTATTTATTGTGTAATAGTTTTATGGAAGTATTATTTAGTTTACGTATGGAAAAATATATTTCTACCTCTAGTAATGTCATCGTGCCGTTGGTAACACTGTGTACCATTCGTCATCGTTGGTAGTTCTGTCAACCATTGGTAACGTTGCTAATGTTATCGTCCCCGACATCTGTTGTTTATATATTTTAACTCAGTATATATGTCAGCAGTGTTAATATTTATATGGTTCATTTGTATTGTATTTCATTGTGTGATTTCGTACCGGAAATATATGATTTCCTATAGTAGATATCATCGTGATTTAACTGGTTTTCTCATTCATTTCATCCGTAATAACATCAACCAATTCGTCAACTTATAACTAACCGAATTGGTTGATCTGTTTGTTTGCGATTGAAATGGTCATCAAAACCGGTTAAATCTCGTTATTTGCTATAGGAAATCATATATTTCTTATGCGAAGTCACACGATGTAATAATATACAAAATTACCCCAAAATGAGCAGTGTGCGAGTTTTATGGAAGACTTGACCAAATGGTACGAATGAATTTACAAAGATTCAAATTTCATAATTCCACACGGCAATGGTGTCTGATCCAGTTCGAACGACAACTAAAATTTAGAATTTGCATTGATGAGTAGGAAATGATTCCAGGAAAACCTCCAAGCTGCCATTTCCGAATTCCTGGCTTGGAGAAGTAGAGCTCCAGCACTCTCACATTCAACAAACCTGAGAGATGTAACAAACACTGTTTGCTAACCATACACACGTTTCTTAGAGATAAAGTTATAATCATTCATATCTTGAAGGGCAGCATTGGAATAAGATTATATTTATCAATAAATAAGTTCACATTAGAGCTGTTAATATAGATATCTTTAACCGGCAAGAATTAAGTGATTCCTTTTGCAATGATGTAAGTCGAAATAAGAGGCATTAATTTTCCCCCTGGAGTCAACTTGAAGATTTTTACACACTAAGAGGAAAGAAAAGAGATGGTTTCATTGTATATTATTACATCTCAATGTATCCTAGTATTCCTACTACTTTTTCTTATAGGAAAAATTACGCTCCCTTCGAAAATAACACTCGTTCCCGTCGCAAAAGAATAGTTACAGAAATATATATACATCTATATCCGCCGATAATGGGGGACCCCCAGTGGGAACTCGGGGTTTTGGGTGGGGAAAACATACTGGGGAACCGATATATAACCGTAATTCAGTCCTTTTTTTCTCTATACATTTCTTTCTGGTATTTATTATAACCGTAGAAAAAGACAAATCAGTATACCTAGATATATTTGGGAGGAGCCGTTTCAAAGGTTATTTCTTGTAGTAATACAGTAACCAGTGCTGCCAACGCCTGATGTAGATTAAATGTTAGAATTCCATACCTGATGTAGATCAAATGTTAGCGTTTCATGCTAACATTAGCACCCATTTGTTCGTTTGTTCGTTCGCCCCACCTTCCGTCCTTCGCTTATATAACCCCCCTTCGCAGGAGTTTCTCTCCATTATTACTCTTTTTATTACCGTATTATTTTCTCATTTTATATTCCCATTCAATATAATTTATCATACATTCCATTTTACCTTCCTATATTGGGTTTATTTGTTTTGTTATTTCCTTTCCCATTTGTACGTACGTTCGTTTCATCAGTTTCCGATCTGCGCATATATCCCCCCTCTGCGCAGGAGTTTCCACTCCCCCTTTTACTCTTTTTATTAGTGCTATTTTCTCATTTTTTATTCCCATTCAATATTATTTATCATTCATTCCATTTTCCCTTCCTATATTGGTTTTATTTGTTGGGTTATTTCTTTATCCCTTCCCGGTTTCACATAAATACTTACCCTGGACTAGTTTTTTTATCCAGTTAATTCTCGGTATGATCTCCTCATTTTATATTCCCATTCACTATTATTTACCGTTCATTCCATTTTATCTTCCTATATTGTTTGTATTTATTTTTGTTGGTTAGTTCCTTTTCTCTCCTCTGTGTCTTATAAAACTTTTCTTTCGTCTAGTTTCCGTATTTAGTTCATTCATGTTTTCACTCTTTTGTTCGTTGTTTTTCCCTTAACCAATCATCACTCTAGGCCTATTCAGATATCTCCCTACCCCCCCTTCCTTTATCTCTGTATGCGCTGTTTTCCGACCCATTGTTCCCCTGCCTTTCCCGTTTTAACCTTTGACCTAGTTACTCGTCCTTCGTTACTAGTGCGTTTTTATCCCCGTATTTTGAGATGGAACATATTATAGAAACTTGTACCGGTTGCAGCATTCCGTATCTAAAAGCAGTGGCTCAATTCCATGGTGATTTTGTTGATAATTCAGGTTATGTTGACCATTTTCTTAAATCTCACAATGTTATTCCTCAACGTTTAAACTGCCCCTAGTGTCGTGCGCTTTTGTCTCTTCCTTCCAAGTCCAGCAAGTTTCGACGTTTCCTTCATAAAAGTAAGTCATTCCTCAATAGTCATTATCCGTGTTTTGTGACCGGGGTACTTCTAGGCAAGGTTAGGTGGGTTTGTTAGGTTCTGTGGCCTTTCTGTACTTTTTATATATTTCGTACCAGTTATATGGAGAAATTATTGAATATATCTGAGGAGATATTTAGCAGTTCTAGCTCTAGTAATGCCCTCGTGTCGTTGGTAGTTCTGTGTACCATTCGTCTCCGTTGGTAGTACTGTGTATCAAGGTAAGTCATTCCCCCATTCTTATTATATGTGTTTTGTGACCGGGGTACTTCTAGGCAAGGTTAGGTGGGTTTGTTAGGTTCTGTGGCCTTTTGGTACTCTTTATTTATTGTGTAATAGTTTTATGGAAGTATTATTTAGTTTACGTATGGAAAAATATATTTCTACCTCTAGTAATGTCATCGTGCCGTTGGTAACACTGTGTACCATTCGTCATCGTTGGTAGTTCTGTCAACCATTGGTAACGTTGCTAATGTTATCGTCCCCGACATCTGTTGTTTATATATTTTAACTCAGTATATATGTCAGCAGTGTTAATATTTATATGGTTCATTTGTATTGTATTTCATTGTGTGATTTCGTACCGGAAATATATGATTTCCTATAGTAGATATCGTGATTTAACTGGTTTTCTCATTCATTTCATCCGTAATAACATCAACCAATTCGTCAACTTATAACTAACCGAATTGGTTGATCTGTTTGTTTGCGATTGAAATGGTCATCAAAACCGGTTAAATCTCGTTATTTGCTATAGGAAATCATATATTTCTTATGCGAAGTCACACGATGTAATAATATACAAAATTACCCCAAAATGAGCAGTGTGCGAGTTTTATGGAAGACTTGACCAAATGCTACGAATGAATTTACAAAGATTCAAATTTCATAATTCCACACGGCAATGGTGTCTGATCCAGTTCGAACGACAACTAAAATTTAGAATTTGCATTGATGAGTAGGAAATGATTCCAGGAAAACCTCCAAGCTGCCATTTCCGAATTCCTGGCTTGGAGAAGTAGAGCTCCAGCACTCTCACATTCAACAAACCTGAGAGATGTAACAAACACTGTTTGCTAACCATACACACGTTTCTTAGAGATAAAGTTATAATCATTCATATCTTGAAGGGCAGCATTGGAATAAGATTATATTTATCAATAAATAAGTTCACATTAGAGCTGTTAATATAGATATCTTTAACCAGCAAGAATTAAGTGATTCCTTTTGCAATGATGTAAGTCGAAATAAGAGGCATTAATTTTCCCCCTGGAGTCAACTTGAAGATTTCTACACACTAAGAGGAAAGAAAAGAGATGGTTTCATTGTATATTATTACATCTCAATGTATCCTAGTATTCCTACTACTTTTTCTTATAGGAAAAATTACGCTCCCTTCGAAAATAACACTCGTTCCCGTCGCAAAAGAATAGTTACAGAAATATATATACATCTATATCCGCCGATAATGGGGGACCCCCAGTGGGAACTCGGGGTTTTGGGTGGGGAAAACATACTGGGGAACCGATATACAACCGTAATTCAGTCCTTTTTTTCTCTATACATTTCTTTCTGGTATTTATTATAAGTGTAGAAAAAGACAAATCAGTATACCTGGATATATTTGGGAGGAGCCGTTTCAAAGGTTATTTCTTGTAGTAATACAGTAACCAGTGCTGCCAACGCCTGATGTAGATTAAATGTTAGAATTCCATACCTGATGTAGATCAAATGTTAGCGTTTCATGCTAACATTAGCACCCATTTGTTCGTTTGTTCGTTCGCCCCACCTTCCGTCCTTCGCTTATATAACCCCCCTTCGCAGGAGTTTCTCTCCATTATTACTCTTTTTATTACCGTATTATTTTCTCATTTTATATTCCCATTCAATATAATTTATCATACATTCCATTATACCTTCCTATATTGGGTTTATTTGTTTTGTTATTTCCTTTCCCATTTGTACGTTCGTTCGTTTCATCAGTTTCCGATCGGCGCATATATCCCCCCCCCCTGCGCAGGAGTTTCCACTCCCCCTTTACTCTTTTTATTAGTGTTATTTTCTTATTTTTTATTCCCATTCAATATTATTTATCATTCATTCCATTTTCCCTTCCTATATTGGTTTTATTTGTTGGGTTATTTCTTTATCCCTTCCCGGTTTCACATAAATACTTACCCTGGACTAATTTTTTTATCCAGTTAATTCTCGGTATGTACTCCTCATTTTATATTCCCATTCACTATTATTTAACGTTCATTCCATTTTATCTTTCTATATTGTTTGTATTTATTTTTGTTGGTTAGTTCCTTTTCTCTCCTCTGTGTCTTATAAAACTTTTCTTTCGTCTAGTTTCCGTATTTAGTTCATTCATGTTTTCCCTCTTTTGTTCTTTGTTTTTCCCTTAACCAATCATCACCCTAGGCCTATTCAGATATCTCCCTACCCCCCCCCTTCCTTTATCTCTGTATGCGCTGTTTTCCGACCCATTGTTCCCCTGCCTTTCCCGTTTTAACCTTTGACCTAGTTACTCGTCCTTCGTTACAAGTGCGTTTTTTTTCCCGTATTTTGAGAAGGATCATATTATAGAAACTTGTACCGGTTGCAGCATTCCGTATCTAAAAGCAGTGGCTCAATTCCATGGTGATTTTGTTGATAATTCAGGTTATGTTGATCATTTTCTTAAATCTCACAATGTTATTCCTCAACGTTTAAACTGCCCCAAGTGTCGTTCGCTTTTATCTTATAGGGCAGACATTCACGGGTTTTATTGCTCTACTGTAACCACCATCCGTAAAACTAAGAAGAAACGTCGTTGTGGGTATACTGTTACGGCCTATAAAGGTACTTTTTTGGACCAAAGTCGGCTACTCCCATGGAAGATAATATTATGTGCGAACCAGTTTTTGCATAAACATTCGGACCATGAGACCCTCATTGATGGTATAGACATATCTTCAAAGACTAGTGTGGATTGGAGAAGTTTCTGTTCGGAGGTTACAGAATTCTTCTTCGATAATCAAGAGGCGATTGGTGTTGATGGAGTTACTGTTGAAATAGACGAAACTCATTTTGGTAAATGTAAATACAACCGCGGTAGACCGTTAAGTGCCATATGGGTCTTTGGGGGTATTGAACATGTGACCAAGAAATTTTTCATTATCCCTTTAGTTCCCCCCCCTTTCTACTAAACGAGATGCTGCTACTCTAATTCCCCTCATCCAGAAGTATATTAAACGTGGTAGTATTATTATGAGTGATAAGTGGGCTGCTTACAACTCTTTATCGGAAATTGGTTACGTTCATAAGTCGATTAATCATTCGGAGAATTTCGTTGACCCCCTAGACCCAACCATCCATACTCAAAATATAGAACGTCTCTGGAGAGAAGTGAAGGAGTGGGTTCAGAGGCCTGGAATCAAGACTGAACATTTCAAGCAATATTTTTCCAGGTTCTTTTTCACCCACTACTATCCTCGTCATACGTTGCTGCACCACTTTTTCATTACGGCCAGCCGCCTCTACCCTCCTTTACAACATCAGACAATCGACCCCCCCTACCCTCAAGACCCCGATGACCCCCAACCATCCACATCCCAGACATAGAAGTTAATCCGTCAGTCTCTTCCTTCCGAGTCCAGCAAGTTTCGACGTTTCCTTCATAAAAGTAAGTCATTCCTCAATAGTCATTATTCGTGTTTTGTGACCGGGGTACTTCTAGGCAAGGTTAGGTGGGTTTGTTAGGTTCTGTGGCCTTTCTGTACTTTTTATATATTTCGTACCAGTTATATGGAGAAATTATTGAATATATCTGAGGAGATATTTAGCAGTTCTAGCTCTAGTAATGCCATCGTGTCGTTGGTAGTTCTGTGTACCATTCGTCTCCGTTGGTAGTACTGTGTATCAAGGTAAGTCATTCCCCCATTCTTATTATATGTGTTTTGTGACCGGGGTACTTCTAGGCAAGGTTAGGTGGGTTTGTTAGGTTCTGTGGCCTTTTGGTACTCTTTATTTATTGTGTAATAGTTTTATGGAAGTATTATTTAGTTTACGTATGGAAAAATATATTTCTACCTCTAGTAATGTCATCGTGCCGTTGGTAACACTGTGTACCATTCGTCATCGTTGGTAGTTCTGTCAACCATTGGTAACGTTGCTAATGTTATCGTCCCCGACATCTGTTGTTTATATATTTTAACTCAGTATATATGTCAGCAGTGTTAATATTTATATGGTTCATTTGTATTGTATTTCATTGTGTGATTTCGTACCGGAAATATATGATTTCCTATAGTAGATATCATCGTGATTTAACTGGTTTTCTCATTCATTTCATCCGTAATAACATCAACCAATTCGTCAACTTATAACTAACCGAATTGGTTGATCTGTTTGTTTGCGATTGAAATGGTCATCAAAACCGGTTAAATCTCGTTATTTGCTATAGGAAATCATATATTTCTTATGCGAAGTCACACGATGTAATAATATACAAAATTACCCCAAAATGAGCAGTGTGCGAGTTTTATGGAAGACTTGACCAAATGGTACGAATGAATTTACAAAGATTCAAATTTCATAATTCCACACGGCAATGGTGTCTGATCCAGTTCGAACGACAACTAAAATTTAGAATTTGCATTGATGAGTAGGAAATGATTCCAGGAAAACCTCCAAGCTGCCATTTCCGAATTCCTGGCTTGGAGAAGTAGAGCTCCAGCACTCTCACATTCAACAAACCTGAGAGATGTAACAAACACTGTTTGCTAACCATACACACGTTTCTTAGAGATAAAGTTATAATCATTCATATCTTGAAGGGCAGCATTGGAATAAGATTATATTTATCAATAAATAAGTTCACATTAGAGCTGTTAATATAGATATCTTTAACCGGCAAGAATTAAGTGATTCCTTTTGCAATGATGTAAGTCGAAATAAGAGGCATTAATTTTCCCCCTGGAGTCAACTTGAAGATTTCTACACACTAAGAGGAAAGAAAAGAGATGGTTTCATTGTATATTATTACATCTCAATGTATCCTAGTATTCCTACTACTTTTTCTTATAGGAAAAATTACGCTCCCTTCGAAAATAACACTCGTTCCCGTCGCAAAAGAATAGTTACAGAAATATATATACATCTATATCCGCCGATAATGGGGGACCCCCAGTGGGAACTCGGGGTTTTGGGTGGGGAAAACATACTGGGGAACCGATATATAACCGTAATTCAGTCCTTTTTTTCTCTATACATTTCTTTCTGGTATTTATTATAACCGTAGAAAAAGACAAATCAGTATACCTGGATATATTTGGGAGGAGCCGTTTCAAAGGTTATTTCTTGTAGTAATACAGTAACCAGTGCTGCCAACGCCTGATGTAGATTAAATGTTAGAATTCCATACCTGATGTAGATCAAATGTTAGCGTTTCATGCTAACATTAGCACCCATTTGTTCGTTTGTTCGTTCGCCCCACCTTCCGTCCTTCGCTTATATAACCCCCCTTCGCAGGAGTTTCTCTCCATTATTACTCTTTTTATTACCGTATTATTTTCTCATTTTATATTCCCATTCAATATAATTTATCATACATTCCATTTTACCTTCCTATATTGGGTTTATTTGTTTTGTTATTTCCTTTCCCATTTGTACGTACGTTCGTTTCATCAGTTTCCGATCTGCGCATATATCCCCCCTCTGCGCAGGAGTTTCCACTCCCCCTTTTACTCTTTTTATTAGTGCTATTTTCTCATTTTTTATTCCCATTCAATATTATTTATCATTCATTCCATTTTCCCTTCCTATATTGGTTTTATTTGTTGAGTTATTTCTTTATCCCTTCCCGGTTTCACATAAATACTTACTCTGGACTAGTTTTTTTATCCAGTTAATTCTCGGTATGATCTCCTCATTTTATATTCCCATTCACTATTATTTAACGTTCATTCCATTTTATCTTCCTATATTGTTTGTATTTATTTTTGTTGGTTAGTTCCTTTTCTCTCCTCTGTGTCTTATAAAACTTTTCTTTCGTCTAGTTTCCGTATTTAGTTCATTCATGTTTTCACTCTTTTGTTCGTTGTTTTTCTCTTAACCAATCATCACTCTAGGCCTATTCAGATATCTCCCTACCCCCCCTTCCTTTATCTCTGTATGCGCTGTTTTCCGACCCATTGTTCCCCTGCCTTTCCCGTTTTAACCTTTGACCTAGTTACTCGTCCTTCGTTACTAGTGCGTTTTTTTCCCCGTATTTTGAGATGGAACATATTATAGAAACTTGTACCGGTTGCAGCATTCCGTATTTAAAAGCAGTGGCTCAATTCCATGGTGATTTTGTTGATAATTCAGGTTATGTTGACCATTTTCTTAAATCTCACAATGTTATTCCTCAACGTTTAAACTGCCCCTAGTGTCGTGCGCTTTTGTCTCTTCCTTCCAAGTCCAGCAAGTTTCGACGTTTCCTTCATAAAAGTAAGTCATTCCTCAATAGTCATTATCCGTGTTTTGTGACCGGGGTACTTCTAGGCAAGGTTAGGTGGGTTTGTTAGGTTCTGTGGCCTTTCTGTACTTTTTATATATTTCGTACCAGTTATATGGAGAAATTATTGAATATATCTGAGGAGATATTTAGCAGTTCTAGCTCTAGTAATGCCCTCGTGTCGTTGGTAGTTCTGTGTACCATTCGTCTCCGTTGGTAGTACTGTGTATCAAGGTAAGTCATTCCCCCATTCTTGTTATATGTGTTTTGTGACCGGGGTACTTCTAGGCAAGGTTAGGTGGGTTTGTTAGGTTCTGTGGCCTTTTGGTACTCCTTATTTATTGTGTAATAGTTTTATGGTAGTATTATTTAGTTTTCGTATGGAAAAATTTATTTCTACCTCTTGTATAGACATCGTGCCGTTGGTAACACTGTGTACCATTCGTCATCGTTGGTAGTTCTGTCAACCATTGGTAACGTTGCTAATGTTATCGTCCCCGACATCTGTTGTTTATATATTTTAACTCAGTATATATATCCACAGTGTTAATATTTATATGGTTCATTTGTATTGTATTTCATTGTGTGATTTCGTACAGGAAATATATGATTTCCTATAGTAGATATCGTGATTTAACTGGTTTTCTCATTCATTTCATCCGTAATAACATCAACCAATTCGTCAACTTATAACTAACCGAATTGGTTGATCTGTTTGTTTGCGATTGAAATGGTCATCAAAATCGGTTAAATCTCGTTATTTGCTATAGGAAATCATATATTTCTTGTGCGTAGTCACACGATGTAATAATATACAAAATTACCAAAGAGATTCAGTTATAAAACGAATTGCAAAAAACAAAAGAGATAATTTACATTTATTACTAATAGTGAAGCCAATTTGTAGTAACTGACTACATCGGTGTATGCGAGAGGTTTCATTCAAAAAGAATCTTAAGGTTTTTCTTATACTTCAAAGTAGATATTATTCCTTACAATTATATCAATTGGAGACAAATCATACACTGAAGGAAGGAACCCAATTGTTTCCAAGACCTTAAATTACTTGAAGTGGAATCAAGCTAAAATATAGAGTTCCCAGTTAAATCCGATTCTCTTTAGGATAAGCAATAAATCACAAAGGATTTCGCAATATGGAGGAGGTTTTGGAAGCTTTCATCGAGAGATGATCAATTAACCGTGTCCGACTGATTCAGGTATATAAATTCATGAAATTTGAAACTTTTAAAATTCACTCATAACCTGGTCAAGTCGTCCAAAAATCTCGTACAATGGCCATTTTGGAGAATGATTAAGTCCCTACTTTGATAGGCAAAGAGATGTATTAGGACGTAATGTTTGTGGTATCCTTTAACGAACAAAGGCAAATCTATAACCAAGCATTTTTAGCCAGAAAGTTCTACCCTGAAGGTGTTCTCGAGCTCTGGTATGTGCGTTTTAGCTATGCAAAATACCAATGATTAGTAAAATGGGTCTATGTGTTGCTTTCTGTTCCAAACGGTAATGCAACATTGGATGTTTAAACTGACTTATTTGTGTTTAAATAACTCGTTAATTTACATACCTCCTTAATTTTAGCTTTTTATTGCTTACATTTTTGTACTTATTTATAGGTGTGAATACTAGAACTATTAACTGTAACAACCAATGAATGCCACTTAATTCTTTAGTATATATTTAATCTTTCATGTCAGACTGTAGGATTTTCTTTGGATTGGATTTTACCTGGAGCTACAAGAATACTGATGGTACTTATATAAGCATCATTTAGAACCTAAGGAAAAAACAAAAATCTCTCTCTCTCTCTCTCTCTCTCTCTCTCTCTCTCTCTCTCTCTCTCTCTCTCTCTCTCTCTCTCTCTCCTAATCTAATGGAATTGCCACTGTAAATGAGGAAAAAAATAATCTATAATTACTATAGTTTTTTCACAATTTGCTATCTTTTCTTTCTCCCTCTAAATCTAATATTTAAAATTTGAGAGATACTTTTCATATAGATAACCGTTTTTTTTTATGAAATCTTACAGCAAACTAGAAGAGCAGATCTTCCTGTTTCCCCTGAAACATAATTAGAAATATATCAAAGGTCATTATAGAATTAGAAGGATTAAAAATGCAACATTTCATAACATATAAACTTTTATAAATGGATGATATAGAATTAGATTTCATTTAGTCCCCCTCGAGAGTCAAGACAGAAACGAAAGAAAACTGTGTTGCGAGTCCTTCTATTTTCTGCAAAATCTATAGAAAATAACATGAATTAATCTCCATTATAGTTAACGAAAGTAAAGTTTTCACGTTTGTATTCTAACTTTCAGTTTCTTATTAAAATACCGATAGAGCAGGAAAGGCTTCCTTCAATCTCAGTGAACGGTTAATATGAAAAGATATTTTATCATAATGATATGTTTTCGAATATATTGGACTATTTAACGTTTTAAGAATATTGTTTCGTGTTTTTAATTATTTTCAATAAATTTAAATGAAAAGCTTTATACTATGTGGGGAATACGGTAAAAATTTACATATATAGTTATAGAAAAAGAAATCAGAATTTTAAAAAGAGGCTGATCACATTGCTTGGGGTGGAAGTTATGATCACCTACGGGCCATCCAAGGGAAAGGCCCGTGCCAACAACAATGGTTGGCTTTAATACCCCCAACAACAAGTGGAAGTTACTAAATTGCATTCGGAAACATATCATTTCCGTGTTATTATTGAATACCCTCTTGACTGAAGGGTTGACAAAATCTTATCAGACAAGTGTTGCCTATAATACTCCAAGATGAAAAAGAAGAAGTGGAAGTTATTCTTGGACGTCTAAATCCTTTCTAATATTATTGAAAACCCTCTTGACTGAAGGGTTGACAAAACGTTAATTTTAAAGGCGGTTCCTCAATTCTCTCGCGCATTGAGTAACCCGACGGACATGTTAAATATTTCATCATTCCAGAGTATGTACTCCCAATGCAGCTAACTACCTTGCGTAATCTCTGAATGTAAAAACCATCTAGTTTACCCCAAAATAAGAAGCAAATTTTTCCTACCATTCTTCTGTTCTTCAACACAATGTAGAATGTGTTTTATATGTACTATTGTATCAAATAGTAACTTTATGCATTGTAATTGTAAACTAAAGGCCTAATATATCAATATACTGATAAATTATATAGAAAATAAACGTACTTCAAAAGAGTAATATAAAACCGGGCTAGAATGATCACCTAACATACAAGTATCATTTGAACTTTAAAATTTTGTTATATAAAATAAATTTTAGTCAATGCTAACCGGAAAAAATATGAATTATTATAGAAAATATGTAAAGATGTCTGTGATTTCTCTAATCACTTGTGAACGAATTAAATCTTGAATGTATTTTTAAAAACTTGTCTAGTGAAATATGAAACGGAAGAATATTCATCTTTTAGCTAATTCATGAATGAAATCTCTTTCACAATTTCTCTTTTTACATTTAAATAAAATCAATCATCTATAATTTTAGTTCAATGATTTTATCTGCAATTTTCCTCTTGGAAGTTTTAAAAATGCTATAGGTTTTGAGATCAAAATCTGTCAAAAAAATTAAAAAACTTAATTTTTCATTTGTCTTGGTCACCAATACTAGGTTGGCTTCCTGTAAGCTATCAGACAAAATTCTCCCACCATCACCAATCCGCAGTTGGCTAGCGTGGTGATGAAAATTGTTCACAACCCAGACATGAATAAGGGCGTGTATGAGGCCTTTGACCAGCAGTGGAGTAGAAACGGCTGCATATATATATATATATATATATATATATATATATATATATATATATATATATATATATATATATATATATATATATATATATATATATATATATATATATATATATATGCAATACTGGGTCTTTAGAATTAAAGTTTAGTGAAAGATTGAAAAAACAAATCAATCAGACGATGGCTATGTTAAGTAGAATTTGAAAATGAAATCGCCCTGAAATTACATGTAAAAATCAGACTAATACCAGTTTAGTGAGATCGGTGTTACTGTATGGACATGAGTCATGGTATGACAATGAAACAATTGGCAAGATATTTAGTATATTTGAGAACAAAGCCTCAGAAGGGTATTGGGGGTTAAATGGAAGGACAGGATTAGAAATAAAACTATAAGAGAGATCACCCAAGTGCCATATGTGGATAAGATCATGGTGAGGGGTAGATGGAGATGGTTTGGGCATGCTCTTCGCACTCCCAAGAGAGATTAGTTCACCAAACTTTCAACTGGGCTCCACAAGGACTAGAAGAGTTGGAAGACCCAAACCTACATGGCTGAAGACTATGAAGCGTGAAGTAGGAGACGATGAATGGAGAGGTATTGATTTAAAAGTTCAAGATAGAGACAATTGGAAAAACCTAACTGAGGCTCTTTGAGTCAATAGGTGTAGGAGGAGGTGAGGATGAGGATATATACATATAGGCTATACACACGCACACACACACACACACACACACACACACACACACATATATATATATATATATATATATATATATATATATATATATATATATATATATATATATATATATATATATATATATTTTCCTGGTTTCCTTTCCTCACTAGACTATTTTCCCTGTTGGGGCCCCTGGGCTTATAGCATCCTGCTTTTCCAACTAGGGTTATAGCTTGGCAAGCAATAATAAAATATATATATATATATATATATATATATATATATATATATATATATATATATATATATATATATATATACTGTATGTATATATATATATATATATATATATATATATATATATATATGTGTGTGTGTGTGTGTGTGTGTGTGTGTAACTTATTTCCTTCCGGTTTCTCTACAATAAAGGGGTCGTTTGTGTGACAGTATCAGGCATAGTATTATTCTGTAAGAAATTGTATCTTCGATTTTTGGACGCCACTGAGATATTGTTGTTGTTGCATATGTGTATTTGTGTGCGAGTGCGTGTATGTCTGTCTGTCTGTCTTTGTCTCTCTATGTTTTTGTTTTCCAGGGCTTTGTTGAAATGGAATTCTCCTTATGCAGAGACGAGACAATTACCAACAGTCTGACAATGAGTGTGTCTCCACTCAATCAACTCTGAGTTCTCCTCTCCCTTCCATTCCACTTCAAGTTTTAATGAACAGACGGAGACACAGAAAGGAGAAGGTTTGTGTGTAAAACCATTTGAACAGGAATCTATTGTCCTGAGTTACATAACAGGAAGAGTAATTCGGTTGATAAAGTATAATTAGGATAAGGATAGATCGAATCAAAAGAAGCCTTTAATACTATATAATACTTTAATTGTGATTCTCGTTATCACAAGAAAGGACGCTCATTTGACACCGTTGGTTATTTCATCTCCATCATTCGAAGACAGAAGATTTAAAGACACATTAATCAAGATATGTAGTTGATACTCAAAGGAAAAGACATAATCATCTCTCGTGAAGGTTTATAGCAAGAGGGAATACATAAATATCCTCTCTCAAATGTTTAAAGGCCGCTCATGATTGGCAAAGACAAGGGACACTGACAATGCCCTAGCGAGTAGGACAATGCCCTGGAGACTGACCTTATATACATATGATTAGCACCCAAATTAAGACCCTTTCTACTCAAGCTAGGACCAGGGAGGGCCAGGCAATGGCTACTGATGACTCAGCAGGTAGACCTATAGGCTCCCCCAAACACCCCATCCTTAGCTCACAATGATGGTGACTTTGCAGACAATACAAGAAACTACCGAGTTGGAGCGGGTCTCAAATCCCAGTCCAGCAGATTGCTAGGCAGAGACATTTCCAATAGCACAACTGTCATCATAATGAATAAGCTTTATGGATCCCATACTTTACCTCTGAGGCCACATAGTTGTGCAGTATGTAAGGAAGTTTTCCATAGACTAACGGAAAGTGGAATCATGTAACATTCCTTACCTTTATTTGTGGATAACTGTTTTGAAATGAAACTACTTATAGTGACGATGTCAAATAACTCATTTCTTTCTTTCTTTCTGGTTATCAATGATAAGGAGGATACCCAGTGTCTCCATTTGGAGTAAGAAAATAGAATTCTTATGTGTCATGTAATTTTTCGGAAATTTAATCCCCGATATTTATTTTATTTATCGTCTGAACTTTCCTGATAATATACTCTATGCAAAAAACTAATTAGGGGAGAACCTTGGAGAAATACTCTGTAGTCAGTCTTTTACAATTTAAATTATTGCTTAAAATTATAGAAAATCTTCTCACTCATTTATTAAATCATGGGAAATAGGGCAACTAAAATTCTATATATTTATATGGGACAAAACAATTCGCATGGATGTAAAGAAAAATAGGACTAATTCGAAAATATATTGGAGGATTTGTTAAATTCCTTTTCTTTGACTTTTAATGTATCTAATACTAAACTTCATTGTTGCCTTGATGTGGGGTCACCTTTGATTACCGCCCAGGAAACATTTCGTACAAAATATCCAAATCCTTCTTACAGTCATGAGTATGAGCCTCGCAACCCCATCCCCTCAACGAAGCAATGGAAAAAGACACTCGGTAATCAAGCACCACATAATACATAGTAATTATGATCCCCGATTTCTCTCTCTCTCTCTCTCTCTCTCTCTCTCTCTCTCTCTCTCTCTCTCTCTCTCTCTCTCTCAAAAATAGTAACTTTTTTGGCAACAAGAGTGGTCCGCTATTATTGCTATATATCTTTATTTATAAAGAGAACCAGTCCCAGCAACAGAATTTATTCAAGCGTAAACCTAAATAGAAGTCTCTTGGTGTCTACTGGGAAATTCTTCTTGGCAAAGAGGTTTGCAATTGAATCACCCCTCCCCAATTGGATTGACCTTCCAACAATTCGATCTTTTGGTTCTTGGAGTCCAGATGTCCTTCGAAGGAGAGTCAGACTTATTTCCTCTGGTTTTTTCAGACATGTCATTGTTATTTGTCCACCATAGCATTATATAAAAGAAAACATATAAGAAATCTTGGAAATTTATATACAAGAGTTTATTTTCCATAGGCAAACAAACAGATAGCCATGTCACTAATGCATCCTTACTCAATGACTTTAGAATACTGAATGAGTCGTATAGTTTTGTAGCATTTACTAGAGTCATAGATTATTATTAAAAAGAGACATGAATTTACTGACTGTTTGCCTGTGCCAACATCCCCCCAAAACAGTATGGCAATTCGAATTTTAATTAAAATGAAATGAGACTGATGCTTTTATTCTGAAAATCATTTAAACCTCCGAAGAATTAAATCCCAAAATGCTTTGATATTCAAGGACCAATTGAACACGAAAAAAGCGTAACACCAAACAGCGTAGAAGGCATTGATTTGTAGACAAGGTCATATATGAACATCAAAACATAGAGTATATGATATTTGCTGGAACAATCATGTATAAAGTCATTTCCTCCATAGTTATACATACACACATACATACATGAATGAATACATTTCGAAACAGTTGGTCCTATGACGCAAGAATAGGTATAATTGTAGGTTGATATGAGTACAATTAAAACATGAGTAATCGTTTCATTATCAAATTATTCCTTGAAATTATCCCCCCCCCCCCCCCCCCGCCCTTCCCCGTTGCGGCCAACAATAAGACAGTGCCTTTATCACCTAAGATAAAAGCAAAAACAAGAACCAAATAAGTATGTATTGTTTCGAGTTGTCAACCAATGGTCGTTTTGAACTATAACGATATCAACCGGTCAAGGTTTTTAATTATATCACTGGAAACAAGGGTTTATGAACAAAGAAACACACACACACATACAGAGAGAGAGAGAGAGAGAGAGAGAGAGAGAGAGAGAGAGAGAGAGAGATGAGTTTAACTAAACCCTAAGATCAGTTATTAAGATCAAATTTCCTGAAAGTGAATTATTAAACAGAACATGTTATGACCCTATTATTGCTCCCTTTAGTGATCGAATTGACAATTGGTATCAAAGTTTGATTGATATTCATTTCATATCAAAGGAATCATTAAATATAGAGCGAGTAGCAATTTATAAATTCAAGGACTCATATGATGGAAATCCCTATATGTTGCATTTTCATATTATTATGCAAAGTCGTTTCATAAATATTGGTTTATAATCCTTTTTAAGTTTATTAGATACGTTTCGTCTCTTTCAGTAACTATCCTTTGATTTTGTGAGGAGAGACTTCAGAAATTAAACAAATGTATCCTATATGCACAGAGGATGAGGTTGCAATCCCCACCAATATATCCTCATTGCAGTTTCTCACAATAACAAAGAATTTAGTCATTATCACAGTTACGTGAGAAACACACAAGAAGTATCTCAAACTGAAGTAGCAACCCCCCCCCTTCCTCTCTCTCTCTCTCTCTCTCTCTCTTCTGACTCTCTCTCTCTCTCTCTCTCTCTCTCTCTCTCTCTCTCTCTCTCTCTCAGATTAGAGAGATAAGAAAATGCATTTCTCTGAATACCGCCAAAACGGACAAATGTTCTGTCATTGGTGGTCCTGAAACTTCAATTGGACTTTTCATTGCTGAGAAATAATATTTGATGAACCTCGAAGCCAGAACGAGCTGAGATTCCATCACTTTATCTCTGTATAGGGAAATGGTTAAGATAATGTTACTTTATCGGGAGAAAAGGAAAATTCCTGGTTGAAATTATGTGAGGCGTACATAACGCCTCTCTCTCTCTCTCTCTCTCTCTCTCTCTCTCTCTCTCTCTCTCTCTCTCTCTCTCTCTCTCAGGGTTGAAAGGGTTGAAAGGGAGCATAAGAAGTAATGACGGATCCTAACCAGGAGAAGTAATGGAAAATAATGTTGACCCCGGACGACCCTCAGTTAGTACCAAGTGTAGCTCTTTCAGCAGGAAAGCTTTTGCACATGATGATATTATATCTATGATCGTCTCACCAAGATGAGAGTAGATCATTCTAGGACAATAATTGCAGTACGTAAGACGACATTAGTCGTTTTATAATACTTTTTTTTTGTATAATGTGATGTTTTTGTAACATACTATCCATCAATTAATATAATAAAATCTAAATTATATCTTTTATCAATGCAATACATATATTGATTATCAGCAGCGTCAAAGGGAAAATTCCTGTTTTGTGCACTGAAATCAATTTCCATCAGAATTTGTGATGGAATAGATCTAATCGGTTCGAACACCTGCAAAAGGAAAATATTTATTAAAATCATATATTCTCTGCAACTTGATGAATGACGTCATCAAACATAAATGATATTGTTATTTGGTTTCTTCATTCATTTTTGAAGCTAATGAAATAAAAGGATATTTTCTAAACCCGAATGAAGGCTTCGCTCATAACTCTTTTCATATCAATCAATCAGCAGATAGACAATCAGGAATAACGGGGAAAGTGTTTTTTACTCTTTCATTACAAAGTACCTTCCGTTCTTAATTATAGGAGGCATCACATGTCACTTCATAAGAGAGAGAGAGAGAGGAGAGAGAGAGAGAGAGAGAGAGAG
>NC_090749.1:18315199-18322518 GCF_036898095.1 Palaemon carinicauda
ATTAAAAATATTTATGAGCAACTGAATCTTCTTCTTCTCCTTCTGTTGTTGGACCAAACTAAGAGACTCTCTCACTGTTTCCTTAATCGCCTTGAAATTTCCTTGTTTCCTTTCCTCACTGGGCTTATAGCATCCTGCTTTTCCAACAAGGGTTGTAGCTTGACTAGTAATAATAATAATAATTAATAATAATAATAATAATAATAATAATAATAATAATAATAATAATAATACATAGCTTCTCTTGCGGAGCTCATCAAAATGGTTCAATGAACACAATAAACTGCTTCTTGACAATCAGGGCAAACACATTCCAAATGACGCAAATGACATTTGTGTAGAATTTCAGAGGCTTTGTATCGTATAAAAGGTTAATGGTATAATTGTGTGATATAGTAATTTTAACTGAATTTATAATCCAATTATTACATCGGTGAATAACCATAATATGATTTAATACAATCGAAATATTGATAGCAATTATTAGGATCTGTTGTATCATATGTGAGAGGTGGAAGATTTGAACTTGAAAATACTTCTGTTAGGGAGATAGGATAAGATATACATTACTGGTATCGTTATTATCATTGTAATTGTAATCTGAATCTGTTGCTTGAAAATATTAATATAAATAAGATTAAACAAAAAAGGTATAAAATAAGATTTGTATGAAACAGCTAAAACGGTTTTCCAAGTCTCGTAAATTATAAAAGTAGAAAATATATAATTAAAGAGAGTGAAGAACAGTCCCCCAGAGTCACCCCCACCCCCCTCCACCCTCAGGTGAAAGGCAAAAAGGGGATCAAAGACTGTTATTCTCTCTCTCTCTCTCTCTTCTCTCTCTCTCTCTCTCTCTCTCTCTGTACTGTGTATATTTCCTCCATAGTGTCTCATATAATATAATGAGAGACTTCAGAAGTGAATAGAACTTAAGGTAGGAAAGCAAGAATCAACAACTGCTTCTCTCAAGGATGATGTCTTCAATTTTAGAATCACACCCACCCTTTACCCGACCCCCCATTCCCTGAGACAACCCGCCCCCTACTCCCATACCTGTCCCTTACCACATCCCTTAAGTTCCCACAAGTCTCTTATAACCACTTTATTGTGTTGGTCACCTCAAATCTGTATTTTTCTTCTTACCACTGACTTTGTACAGAGCAAATATTCTTGCTAATGCTACTAACAGCAAAAGAGTCTTTGTCAGCTGTCTGGAATACCAGAAGATTACTTTCTTTGTCATTGGTCTGGAATGCTGGAAGATTACTTCCTTTGTCTATTGTCTGTGATACTGGAAAATTCTTTGCTTTGTCTAGTCTGGAATACTGGAAGATTACTTCCTTTGTTAGTTGTCTGGATTACTGGAAGATTACTTCTTTGTTAGTTGTCTGGAATACTGGAAGATTCTTTTTTTTTTTTTTTTGTCTGTTGCCGGGAATACTGGAAGATTATATACTTGGTCAGTTTTCTGGAATACTGGAAGATTACTTCCGTCCCAGTAGGAAGGGTCTGTGGGAGGTTGAATGTTGCATGAGGCGTTGTTGGAGTTGCTTGTCAGGATGACATTTTTGTCTTTATAATATCTAGAAATCCTTTATATTATATAATCATTATTACTACAATGTATTGTGATTTGAGGACTATACATTTTTTTTTTTTTTTTTTTTTTCACAAATTGCATAATTTTAGGAAATGGATCGAGACAATAAATTCTTAGAAAGAAAGGAATTGGCCTTCAATACATTATTAAGTCATGCAATCATTTCCATGTAAATCACAGTCATGATGTTATGAAATACTTTATTGGGTCCTACTTCAACAGATTTCTTTCACTGATAACGGGTTAACAATAAACATACATAATGGACAGATATTACCGTATTGGAAAAGTGTGAAAATATTCATTTTTAAATTATAGTAATTTTGAGATTAAACCTCTCTCTCTCTCTCTTCTCCTCTCTCTCTCTCTCTCTCTCTCTCTCTCCTGTTTGCAATAAACTTTCATAAGGTTCTCCATTTACTTTAGTCCCACCACAGATAACTTCATACCACTGATACATCCTTTCCCCTCAACACCATCCAGAAAAGATCTTATATTGTTGTTATTTACTCCATGTTATCGAAAAGAGCATCTCACAACAAACCAAAGCAACTATTTGCAAAGGCTTTAATCTCCTTCAAACTTCTACCATTACAGCAATGGGCTATTAAAGATCAGTTCCAATAAACATGTAATAAATAGGAATCTCATGAATTACGAAAGACAAGTGTCATAATAAAAGTTTCAGGGGAACAATTCACTACGACGAAACCAAGGATTTTGATGCTATGGAAGAGTAATGATAATTTTTACAGATGTAAAGTTTTAGACTGTAGTTAATGAATGGGGCCTCGAACAGGCGGCAGTCAGACATTAAGCAGTTCTCTCCCTCTCTCTCTCTCTCTCTCTCTCTCTCTCTCTCCTCTCTCTGCTTGCGTGTAAGCGTTACAGACATGACCACATCAATACAACCTTGACAATTGTTGTTGTCTGGCGGACATTTTTCGTATCGCAACGTTACTGTGCGTGTTGGCGTGCGTTCTTGTTCACACCTATACGAATGAATTGTATCTTATAGCGATGATACACTTCTCTCTCATCCTACTGACAGTAGATTTCTCAACTGAAACATGAAATGTATAAAAGCCTTCCTTTTGTCTAATGAGGAAAATAAGTTATGCCAAAGGTGTTCATTCTCTCTCTCGGTATCTCAAAGGTTCTGCTGATGCTCACGTTCATTCAACTGCCGAGTTTGTAAGGATGTGTTTCAGGATATATTACAGTCTACCTGTACTAAAAATATCTTTGAATTTGTGTGTGTATGTTTGTGTGTTCCCGTGTAAAACAAGCTACTTTTAATCATGTTTCATCCCCATTACAAAATTAGATTAGATTATGCAACGAAGTGACAATCAATCAATTACAAATTCATTTCTAAATCATTTGCTTCCAGACAAAAAAAAATTCAATCCTGACAGAATCTGAAAAAGTCAAATCCTCCGAGAAAGAAAATTAATGATTTTACACAAAACTTGTTTTGATACCATTATTGATGGTCTTCAAGTTACTTTTCATTTCTTGCTTTCATCCACATTTTCTGTGTTATTGACTGAGATAATGACTTAGGGGAATCCATTCTATTTTATTTTTATACTTAAAGATGATATATAAAATCTAGTCACAAAAAAGGATATAAAAATATATTTAATTGAGACCGAAAAGTTAGAATCAAAGTAATTCTTTGGACTGAACCTGACATTGGAATTCACTCTTCACTGGACTTCTTGTTGTATATATATATATATATATATACATACATATATATATATATATATATATACATACAGTATATATATATATATATATATATATGTATATACATACAGTATATATATATATATATATACTGTATGTATATATATATATATATACATATATAAATATATATATATATTTATTTATATGCATATATATATATATATATTAACTTTCTTTCGTTCTCTTATCTGACTTGTGACTCTGAACTCTTTGTTTATTTTGGTGTGGGACAGTGGGAAAAGAACGAGAGAGAGAGAGAGAGAGAGAGAGAGAGAGAGAGAGAGAGAGAGTAGCAAATCAATATAACGAGACTTACAACTATGTTAGGTATCTGAATCAGCCTTCATTCTAATATTACTTACTTGCTTTACTGTGAGGGTTACTGCTTTTCATGTAATATACTGGAAGGGAACCCTACTCTACACAGAACCTTTCATAATTCATTTTGTCAAATTCATTCCTTCAAGCACATTCAGCATTTCACACTGTATAATGCTCGTTTTTGTCAAATCTGCATTATCGAAGCAATTGGAAAACAAGAAAGTTTTAATTTTTCTCCTGAAACCCTGAATTATATGTGCAGTTTTTTGGATCTCTATTGACAGTAAAACTACTCAAACATATCTCTCTCTCTCTCTCTCTCTCTCTCTCTCTCTCTCTCTCTCTCCAATTTAATGACACAATTAAATGCCGGGGGACGCTGAGCTAATAATGTACAGTCTTTGCAAAAGCTGTCTGCCTTTATAAGGAACTTGCGTCGCTTGCATCACTGATCGTGAATATACAGACAAGCACCTTAATAAGCTTAAGTATTAAATCACTGAATATTGGTATCAATATGCAGTACATTGAGTGAGTTATTGATATTGTGTATATTTTATAAAGACATAATGTATTTATTCCTACAGTGGAAGAATTTTCCCCCCGTTTTTTCGGGTTTAAACTCATTAATAGACGCAGCCAAACTCAAAATCTTCTCTCTTTGGTAAAATAAGTAAAAAAAAGAAAATTCATATTTTTACTGTGAATTTTAGATATGGGTTTTACTAGTTTAGGGGTCTAGTCTCTTTGGAATATTATAATAGGTTTTCTCCTGAATGAAGTCAATTACTCGACGTAACTACGATACCGAAGTGGTTCTCTGGGGTTGAGTAAGGTGTTTTGATGCCACGGGTGAGAGATGAGTAACTCGCCTGTTTTATGAAAGCTCACCAGGCATTCTACCATTTCTCTTCTCCTTACACGGGAAGAGTAACTTTCAAGATGTGCAAAATAAGACAGACTTCATTATCCCAAGGATTTATTAAATGATCTTACTTGTAGCATTCTTCTTTTTGGGAAAACATTATCAGTAATGTTACTCTCTTCTTCTGCAACCCATTACCGAATTATAATGCTTCATTCATGGTTCCGTCATCAAGATCAGATATGAACATAAGTCGTTTAAATTGACCAAGCATTCTGTATGATAAAAAGTCTCTAGGAATAAGAAAATATATAGTATTAATAGCTATTTTTCTTGAATCAAATCAGTTAGTTTGTACTAACTCGACGCCCTTTTCGCCTCTAGGTACAATTAATATTAATCTATTTTATAAATCAGATTCCTCAAAGTCAGCATGTAAATTCAATCATATTCGAATTCTGTGAACTAATAATGAAGGTGAGGTTGGACAAGTGACAATAATGAGATTAGACATCCAGAGAAAAACAGTGGGAATTTGTGGAACCAGAAATGACGGTGTCCTTTTTCATGTGTGTTTGTTGGTCTCTGTTAATTATTCTCACATTTTCTCTACGTTTAGGTTTTGACACTTGGTGGAATGGAGGTGTTATGGGGATCCTTTAGTCAAAAGTATTGGATGAGAGAAGAGAGAGAGAGAGAGAGAGAGAGAGAGAGAGAGAGAGAGAGAGAGTTTATTCATGACACATGAATAGAACAGTTTTCGTATCATCTATTTTTGTGTATTCCCCATGTGTTGAATTTCCAATCACCAATATTTACATAATATAGGATTAGGAAAAATATTTTTTTTAGAAAGTTCTTATTTTTTTTACTTTTTTTTATGCAATTCTAACATCGAGAATTATTAGAGTTACAGAAAGACTGTAAAATGATATTCCATGAATACATTTCTTGATCTTCTTGTTCATTTCATCTTGTTAAATCTCGTTCTTTTGACTCTTCTTAAGAATATAAATCTAGAATTATAAATGCATCAATATTTCCTCTTAGAGCAAAGGTTCTTAATTGAGTTAATGAAATGGAAACTTTGGATTATCACTGATCATTTGATAGTCTAAAAAATTAGAGGTTATTTGTGATGATCAGATAAGATCTGGATTTTCCATTTCTGTTATTCTCCATCACAAGAATCACTACAAGCTTTGATCGAAAGCACAATCAGTTAGGAAGGCTACTGCAAAAACAAAGAGAAATTAATTGGTTCCAGATTATATATATATATATATATATACATACATATATATATATATATATATATATATATATATATATATATATGTGTGTGTATATATGTATATATATATTTATATATATATATAATATATATATATTTATATATATATATATATATATATGTGTGTGTGTGTGCGTGTGTATGTATATATAATCATAAGAAATTATGTCCTAGCTAAGTTATATCATAGTAATTCTATCAATGAAATGCAAATTATGATAAGACATACTTTGATTAAGGTAAGCTTGTTGTTGGTTGCCTGGATTGGACGAATTTTGTCACTTCATTCCTTTCGTCATTTCCTTCTCGGCCTTTTCTTCCTTCTTTCTTTCACTCCTCTTTCTTATTGATGCTGGCAAGTGCAACACCATTTGCATAATATGATCTGCAGCACAGTTGATAATTGCCTAACTGAGGACTGAACAACAAATGGAGGATTGACACTCCATGTCGACCCTGGGAAATACACGAAGGATTTATGTTAGCTTTGAAATAGGCATTGTGTGATCTCTATTAGATATGTAAAACAGCTCGTAAAAAGAAAACGTCGTTGATTTTGTAGTTTATCATTATTTTCAGGATTAATTTTTGTTCTAATCCGTGCGACTTTTGATTTAAAGTGAATAAAGATGTATACGTGATATTCAGTTTTCCATATTATGACTGGACTCGAAGATTGAGAGAGAGAGAGAGAGAGAGAGAGAGAGAGAGAGAGAGAGAATTAAAGACCCTTATCACTATTTTACTGCATAACCAAATCGGATGAATCATCAGCTGATTTCAGTTCTTTTTATCCTAAACTATAAGGAAGCTTTGAGTTCCTTATGCATAGCATTTAAGCCACACTAGTTATCTCTCTCTCTCTCTCTCTCTCTCTCTCTCTCTCTCTCTCTCTCTCTCTCCATGCACGGACTAATCATAGCCATCTGCTTCTCCCAGACCACAGGTGGTTCCAATACAACTATCAACTGCTCAGGGAAGTCAGGATGATAGAGGAATTTGTTTCATGAAACGAACAGGAAGATAACTTTCATTCTATTTATTTTGTTTTACATATTTATATATTTAATTATTCTGTCTCTTTAGTATTTCAAGATGCTTCAGTTGTATGCAAAATATGTCTATGAAAATTACTACTTTCATAAAGTCTTAGGAGAGCCGTTTTAATAACATGAGACATAAATGGTAACATTTTTTCACAGAGCAGTTATGGTATATACAAGTTCCATTGAAATTATGGAAGAAAAACTTATCTATTGTATAAAGTAGATAAAAAAAGAACAAATGAAAGAAGAAGAAGTAATCTACCATCTAGTGGAGGTCCAGGAGCCAACAAAATTCAAAATGGAATTATTCTACTTTCTTTGTAACCCAACTGTAATTAATTACAAGGCTTTCGCTCCTTACCCAGGCCAACGAGATATCGATGAATTGACAAAAGGGTAGTATAGATTGAAAGATTATATGTTACAAAAGAGAAG
>NC_090749.1:18323018-18469028 GCF_036898095.1 Palaemon carinicauda
CTTTAAAATATTCCATTTTAATTGTTCATTATTTCTCATATCATTTATTTATTTCCTTATTTCCTTTTCTCTCTGGGCTATTTTTCCCTGTTGGAGCCCTTGGGCTTATAGCATCTTGATTTTCCAGCTAGGGTTGTAGCTTAGCAAGTATTAATAATAATAATAATAATAATAATAATAATAAATGTAGAGTTGTTTTATCGAATTAATGATTGCAAGACTTTTGTCATAATCCATTATCTTAATAAGTTCGTATTATTTCTCTTTTAGAATAAAATGAATCCAATGGGAAATTGGGACCTTGGAAGAGAGAATCTGAACGATACCTCATTATCTTAAGCAAGTCATTTTAAGACCTTAATTACCGCTGGTGCCCTTAATGGGTCGTTAACACAATAACTGTGGTCATGAAGGACTGTGTCAATGAATCATGAGAGAGCCAACAGTATAATGAATAATAATAATGGAAATATAAGACAATTTCTTATATTTGAAAGATTATGGGTTTTGGTGGCCTATTAAAAATGTCCTTGCCTAGCAATCTGTTGGACTGGGATTCGATTCCCTCTCTAGCTCGATAGTTTCTTGTAGTGTCTGACACCTCGTTATCTTTGGGAGCTAAGGATGGGGTCGGTTTAAGGAGAGCCTCTACGGTAGGTCTATCTGCTGAGGAATCAGTGGCCATTACCTGGCACTCTCTGGTCCTAGCTTGATGGGGAGGGGTCTATGGCCTAGACCATATGTCTCTAGTGCATTGTCCTACTAGAGCATGATCAGTATCCCTTGCCTCTGCTATTCACGAGCGACATTTAAACCTTTAAAGGTTATCAGACTAACCGTTAGATTAACGGAGAAAAATCTCTCGTCTTCGATGTATATTTGAAAAAAAATCCTTAAAGAGTTTTCACGAGGTTTAGAAGACAATATTTATTCCATGAATCATAATAAAGGTTTAGGATATGGGTTATTATGATGACATGGGTATTCGTAGAAGAGAGAGAGAGAGAGAGAGAGAGAGAGAGAGAGAGAGAGAGAGAGAGAGAGAGAGAGAGCGAGAGAGAGAGAATTAAATTGAAATTATATATTTTATTAAACAATAATCTATGACTCTAGGAAATGCTACAAAACTATATGACTCATTCAGTATTCTAAAGTCATTGAGTAAGGATGTGTTAGTGACATGGCTATCTGTTTGTCTTCTTATGGGAAATAAATTCTTATATATAAATTTCCAAGATTTCTTATACGTTTTCTTTTATATAATGCTATGGTGGAAAAATAACAATGACATGTCTGAGAAAAAAAAAAAACAGAAGAAATAAGCCTGACTTTCCTTCGAAGGATATCTGGACTCCAAGAAGCAAAAGATCAAATTGTTGGGAGGTCAGTCCAGTTAGGGAGGGGAAATTCAATTGCAAACCTCTTTCCTAAGAATTTCCCAGTAGACACAAATAGACTTTTATTTACGCTTCGAATAAATTCTGTTGCTGGGACTGGTTCTCTTTTTAAATAAAGAGATATAGCAATAATAACGAGACACTTTCGTTGCCAAAAAGTTATTATTCCTGAAGCTATGAATATCAACTCGGAATGAGGGTACCATTTGTATGTGCGCATGTATAGGTTTGAGAGAGAGAGAGAGAGAGAGAGAGAGAGAGAGAGAGAGAGAGAGAGAGAGAGAGAGAGAGAGAGAGAGAGAACCTACAAATAAAAAAGAAATGTTTGTTGAAATGTGGATTTCTTCTCAACACCTACATGATAAACATTAAGAGAGAGAGAGAGAGAGAGAGAGAGAGAGAGAGAGAGAGAGAGAGAGAGAGAGGGAGAGAGAGAGAGAGAGATCGGGGATCATATTTACTATGTGGTGTTTGATTACCACTTTCCGTTAGTCTATGGAAAACTTCCTTACACACTGCAAAACTATGTGGCCTCAGAGGTAAAGTATGGGATCCATAAAGGCTTATTCAGACTCTGATGACAGTTGTGCTATTGGAAACGTCTCTGCCTAGCAATCTGCTGGACTGGGATTTGAGACCTGCTTAGACTCGGTAGTTTCTTGAATTGTCTGCAAAGTCACCATCATTGTGAGCTAAGGATGGGTGTTTGGGGGAGCCTATAGGTCTACCTGCTGAGTCATCAGTAGCCATTGCCTGACCCTCCCTGGTCCTAGCTTGAGTAGAAAGGGTCTCAATTTGGCCGCTAATCATATGTATATAAGGGCATTGTCCTATTTTCTAGGGCATTGTACTGTCCCTTGTCTTTGCCATTCATGAGCGGCCTTTAAACATTTAAGAGAGGATATGTATATTTTCCCTCTCACTATAAACCTTCACGAGAGATAATTATGTCTTTTCCTTCGAGTATCAACTACATATCTTGATTAATGTGTCTTTAAATCTTCTGTCTTCGAGTGATGGAGAGGAAATAACCAAAGGTGTCAAATGAGCGTCCTTCCTTGTGATAACAAAAATCACATTAAAATTATTACAGTAAAATTAAAGGTTTCTTTTGAGTCGATCTTTCCTTTTCCTTCTTATACTTTATCAACCGAATTACTCTTCCTGTTATGAAACTCAGGACAATAAATTCCTGTTCAAATGGTTTTACACAAAAACCTTCTCCTTTCTGTGTCTCCGTCGGTTCATTAAAACTTGAAGTGGAATGGAAGGGAGAGAAGAACTCAGAGTTGATTGAGTGGAGACACACTCATTCGTCAGACTGTTGGTAATTGTCTCGTCTCTGCATCAGGAGAATTCCATTTCAACAAAGCTTTGGAAAACACAAACATACAGATACAAAGACAGACAGACATACCCCACACACAAATACACATATAAAACAGCTACAATATCTCAGTGGCGTCCAAGAATCGAAGATACACTTTCTTTCAGAATAATACTATGCCTGATGCTATTAGAAATATGGATCCTGTCAAACAAACGACCCCTTTATTGTAGAGAAACCGGAGGAAATAAGTTATACACACACACACACAAATACACACACACACACACACACACACACATATATATATATATATATATATATATATATATATATATATATATATATATATATATATATATATTATTACTTGCCAAGATATAACCCTAGTCGGAAAAGCTGGATGCTATAAGCCCAGGGGCCCCAACAGGGAAAATAGTCTAGTGAGGAAAGGAAACAAGGAAAAATAATATATATATATATATATATATATATATATATATATATATATATATATATATATATATGTGTGTGTGTGTGTGTGTGTGTGTATAGCCTATATGTATATATCCTCATCATCACCTCTACCTACACCTATTGATGCAAAGGGCCTCCATTCATCGTCTACTACTTCACGCTTCATAGTCTTCAGCCATGTAGGTTTGGGTCTTCCAACTCTTCTAGTGCCTTGTGGAGCCCAGTTGAAAGTTTGGTGAACTAATCTCTCTTGGGAGTGCGAAGAGCATGCCCAAACCATCTCCATCCACCCCTCACCATGATCTTATCCACGTATGGCACTTGGGTGATCTCTCTTATAGTTTTATTTCTAATCCTGTCTAGCCATTCAACCCCCGATACCCTTTTGAGGCTTTCTTCTCAAATCTACTAAATATCTTGGAAATTGTTTCATTGTCATACCATGACTCATGTCCATACAGTTACACCGATCTCACTAAACTGGTATTAGTCTGATTATTACATGTTATTTCAGGGCGATTTCCTTTTTAAATTCTACTTAACATAGCCATTGTCTGATTGATTTGTTTTTTCAATCTTTCACTAAAATTTAACTCTAAAGACCCAGTATTGGAGATATATATATATATATATATATATATATATATATATATATATATATATATATATATATATGTATATATATATATATATATATATATATATATATATATATATATATATATATATATATATATATATATATATATATATATATATATATATGCAGCCATTTCTACTCCACTGCTGGTCAAAGGCCTCATACACGCCCTTATTCATGTCTGGGTTGTGGACAATTTTCATCACCACACTAGCCAACTGCGGATTGGTGATGGTGGGAGAATTTCGCCTGATAGCTCACAGGAAGCCAACCTAGTATTGGTGACTTAGACTTAAGTGTTTTCTTTTTTTTTGGCAGATTTCGATCTAAAAACTTTTGATCTAAAACCCTACTGTACGAAACAAGATATTTCAATTTTTATCATTCATAAAACATCAAGATGAAAATTGCAGATAAAATCATATAGATAAAATTATAGACGATTAATTTTATTCAAATGTAAAAAGAGAAATTGTAAAGGTGTTTTAATTCATGAATTAGCTAAAAGATGAATATTCTTCTGTTTCATATTTCACTAGACAAGTTTTTAAAAATACCTTCAAGATTTAATTCGTTCACAAGTGATTAGAGAAATCACAGACATCTTTACATATTTTCTATAATAATTCATATTTTTTCCGGTTAGCATTGATTAAAATTTATTCTATATAACAAGATTTTAAAGTCCAAATGATAGTTATATGTTAGGTAATCATTCTAGCGCTAGTTTTAAAATTAGTCTATTGAATTACGTTTATTTTCTATATAATTTATCAGTATATTGATATATTAGGCCTTTAGTTTACAATTACAATGCATAAAGTTACTATTTGATACAATAGTATATATAAAACATTCTACATTGTGTTGAAGAACAGAAGAATGGTAGGAAAAATTTGCTTCTTATTTTGGGGTAAACTAGACGGTTTTTACATTCAGAGATTACGCAAGGTAGTGAGCTGCATTGGGAGTACATACTCTAGAATGATAATATATTTATTAACATGTCCGTCGGTTTACTCAATGCGCAAGAGAATTGAGTAACCGCGTTTAAAATTAACTTTTTTTTTCAACCCTTCAGTCAAGAGGGTATTCAATGATATTAGAGATGTTGACATTAATGAATTTAATGAATAACGTCTATTGAATATTTTCAAGAGCACAGATCAAGTTAACTTCCTCCCCAAGCAATTTGATCAGCCTCTTTTTAAAATTTTGATTTCTTTTTCTATACCTATATATGAATATTTTTACCATATTTCCCACATAATATAAAGCTTTTCATTCAAATTTATTGAAAATAATTAAAAACACTAAACAATATTCTTAAAACGTTAAATAGCCCAATATATTCGAAAACATATCATTATGATGATAAAATATCTTTTCATATTAACCGTTCACTGAGATTGAAGGAAGCCTTTCCTGCTCTATCAGTATTTTATTAAGTAAAGAAACTGAAAGTTAGAATACAAACGTGAAAACTTTACTTTCGTTAACTATAATGGAGATTAAATTATGTAATTTTCTATAGATTTTGCAGAAAATAGGACTCGCAACACAGTTTTCTTTCGTTTCTGTCTTGACTATCGAGGGGGACTAAATGATATCTAATTCTATATCATCCATTTATCTAAGTTTATGTTATGAAATGTTGCATTTTCAATCCTTTTAATTCTATAATGACCTTTGATATATTTCTAATTATGTTTCAGGGGAAACAGGAAGATCTGCTCTTCTAGTCTGCTGTAAGATTTCATAAAAAAAAATGGTTATATATATGAAAAGTATCTCTCAAATTTTAAATATTAGATTTAGAGGGAGAAAGAAAAGATAGCAAATTGTGAAAAAAACTATAGTTGAAATACTACCGCCAGAGAGTTATGGGGTCCTTTGACTGGCCAGACAGTACTACGTTGGATCCTTCTCTTTGGTTACGGTTCTTTCTCTTTGCCTACACATACGCCGAATAGTCTGGCCTATTCTTAACAGATTCTCCTCTGTCCTCACACACCTGACAACACTGAGGTTACTAAACAATTCTTCTTCGCTCAAGGGGTTAACTACTGCACTGTATTTGTTCTATGGCTACTTTCCTCTTAGTAAGGGTAGAAGAGACTCTTTAGCTATGGTAAGCAGCTCTTCTAGGAGAAGGACACTCCAAAATCAAACCATTGTTCTCTAGTCTTGGGTAGTGCCATAGCCTCTGTACCATGGTCTTCCACTGTCTTGGGTTAGAGTTCTCTTGCTTGAGGGTACAATCAGGCACACTATTCTATTTAATTTCTCTTCCTCTTGTTTTGTTAAAGTTTTCATAGTTTATATAGGAAATATTTATTTTAATGTTACTCTTCTTAAAATATTTTATTTTTCCTTCTTTCCTTTCCTTACTGGGCTATTTTCCCTGTTGGGGCCCCTGGGCTTATAGCATTTTGCTTTTCCAGCTAGGGTTGTAGCTTAGCAAATAATAATAATAATAATATAGATTATTTTCTTCCTCATTTACAGTGGCAATTCCATTAGATTAAGAGAGAGAGAGAGAGAGAGAGAGAGAGAGAGAGAGAGAGAGAGAGAGAGAGAGAGAGAGAATTTTTGTTTCTTCCTTAGGTTCCAAATGATGCTTATATAAGTACCATCAGTATTCTTGTAGCTCCAGGTGAAATCCAATCCAAAGAAAATCCTACAGTCTGACATGAAAGATTAAATATATACTGAAGAATTAAGTGGCATTCATTGGTTGTTACAGTTAATAATTACAGTTATAAATAGGTACAAAAATGTAAGCAATAAAAAGCTAAAATTAAGGAGGTATGTAAATTAACGAGTTATTTAAACACAAATAAGTCAGTTTAAACATCCAATGTTGCATTACTGTTTGGAACAGAAGGCAACACAGTGACCCCTTTTACTAATCATTGGTATTTTTCAGAGCTAAAACGCACATACCAGAGCTCAAGAACACCTTCAGGGTAGAACTTTCTGGCTAAAAATGCTTGGTTATAGATTTTCCTTTGTTCGTTAAAGGCTCCCACAAACATTACGTCCTAATACATCTTTTTTCCTATCAAAGTAGGGACTTAATCATTCTCTATAATGGCCATTTTACAAGATTTTTGGACGACTTGACCAGGTTGTGAGTGAATTTAAAAAGTTTCAAATTTCATGATTTCACAGGTCAATGGTGTCTGATCCAGTTCGAAGGGCCACTAAAAACTAGAATTTGAATTAAGGTGTAAGAAATTATTCCAGGAAAACCCCCATGCTCCGATTTCCGAATTCCTGGCTTGGAGAAGTTGAGCACCAACACTCTCACATTCAACAAACCTGAGAGATGCAACAAACACTGTTTGCTAACCATACACACGTTTCTTAGAGATAAAGTTTTAATTCGATTTATATATTGAAGGGTTAGCATCAAAATAAGTTTATAATGATTAAGAAATAAGTTCATATTAGAGCTGTTAATATAAATATCTCTAACCGACAAGAATTAAGTGATTCCTTTTGCAATGATGTGAGACAAAATAAGAGGCATTAATTTTCCCTCTAGAGTCAACTTGAAGGTTTCAAGAGACTGAGAGGAAAGAAAAGAGATTCAGTTTGAAACCAATTGTAAACAACGAAAGAGAAAATTTACATCTATTACTAATAGTGAAGCCGTTTTGTAGTAACTGACTACATCGATGAAGCCGAGAGGTTTCATTCAAAAAGAATCTTAATAAGGTTTTTCTTATACTTCAAAGTAGATATTATTCCTTACAAGTAGATCCATTGGAGACACATTTTACACTGAAGGAAGGAACCCAATTTTTATCACTTGACCTACAATTACTTGTATTGGAATCAAGCCAAATTTTAATTATTTTTGTTTACCTACATTGTGAATCTTATTTCAACTTACATCATTGCAAAAGGAGTCACTTGATTCTTGTCGGTCAGAGATATTTATTTTAACAGCTCTAATGTGAACTTATTTCTTAATGAATATAAACTTATTTCAATGTTGCCCTTCAAGATATGAATAAAATCAAAACCTCTCGGGTTTGTTGAATGTGTGAGTGTTGGCGCTCAACTTCTCCAAGCCAGGAAATCGGAAATCAGAGCTTGAGGGTTTTCCTGGAATCATTTCCTACTCATTATTGCAAATTCTAAATTTTAGTTGTCCTTCGAACTGGATCCGACACCATTGACTTGTGGAATCATGAAATTTGAATCTTTGTAAATTCATTCGTAGCATTTGGTCAAGTCGTCCATAAAACTCGCACACAGGCTATTTTGGACAATGATTAAGTCCCTACTTTGATAGGCAAAGAGATGTATTAGGACGTAATATTTGTGGTATCCTTTAAGGAGCAAAGGCAAATCTATAACCAAGCTTTTTTAGCAGGACTGCTCTACCCTGAAGGGGTTCCTGAGGTCTGGTATGGGCGTTTTAGCTATACAAAATACCAATGACTAGTAAAAGGGGTCGCTGTGCTGCTTTCTGTTCCAAATGGTAATGCAACATTGGATGTTTAAACTGACTGATTTGTGTTTAAGTAACTCATTCATTTATTTACCTCATTCATTTTAGCTTGTAATTACTTA
This sequence comes from Palaemon carinicauda, assembly GCF_036898095.1. NCBI lineage: Eukaryota > Metazoa > Arthropoda > Malacostraca > Decapoda > Palaemonidae > Palaemon > Palaemon carinicauda. Next base: position 18,331,447 of record NC_090749.1, read on the forward strand.
TATCTCTGGACCTATTATATAGGTGTGATTACCTAGAATTGTTGACTCTAACAACCAATGAATGCCACTTAATTCTTTATATGTATTTAATTTTTTATGCCAGACTGTAGGATTTTCATTGGAATTGGTTTTACCTGCAACTGCAAAAATACTGTTGGTACTTATATAAGCATCATTCAGAACCTAAGAAAAAAAAAATAGGAAACATAACCATTTGCTCTCTCTCTCTCTCTCTCTCTCTCTCTCTCTCTCTCTCTCTCTCTCTCTCTCTCTCTCTCTCTCTCACTAAATTGCCACTGTAAATATGGATGAAAAGAAATTTATAATTGTTACAGTTTTCTACAGCTCGCTGTCTTTTCTCTCTCCCTTTAAATCTAATATTAAATATTTGTGAAATAGCTTTTCGTAAATATAACTGTTTTTATGAAATCTTACTACAGAATAAGAGAGCAGATCTTCCTGTTTCCCCTTAAACCTGGTTAGAAATAGACCAAAGGTCATAATAGAATGAGAAAGATTAAAAATGCAACATTTGTTGACATATAGACTTAGATAAAGGGATGATATGGAATTAGATTTCATTTAGTCCCCCTCGAAAATCAAGACAAAAACGATAGAAAACTGTATTGCGAGTTCTTTTTTCTGCAAAATCTATAGAAAATTACATAAATTAATCTTCATTATAGTCAACGAAAATAAATTTTTCACGTTTGTATTCCATCATCCAGTTTCTTTATTTATTGATTACTAATGGAGCAGGAAAGGCTTCCTCCAATCGAACTTTCAACATTTCGCAAATTCCTGACGAGTTAGGGTCAAATGTTTTATCATCATATTGATGTGTTTTCAAATATTTCAGGCTAGTTAACATTTTAAGGACATATTTTTGTGTTTATATTTATTTTCAAAAATTTTGAATGAAAATTTTCATATTATGTAGAAAATTCAGTAAAAATTCACATATATAGTTAAAGAAAAGGAAATCAGAATTTCAAAAAGAGCGTGTTCAACTTGATTAACTTTTAACAACCACTCGAGTTACTGCATATCAATACATAATATTATTGGATAACCCTATGTCTGTAGGGTAGTTAATACAGCATACAACAATACTCTCTGTGATTTCCCCAGTGCTCTTGCGTAGTGAGATAGTATTGTGTACAAGGTAATAATGATACCATTTCAAATTTTCAGCTAATGTACTCTCATATCACGGTTCACTACTTTAACCTCTGAATTTATGAACCATCAAATCATCTCCAAAATAAGGAGCAAATTTCTCCCTAACAGTTTTCAACGCAATGTTATATACGTTTTATATATACTATTGTATCAAATAGTTACATTGTAATTGATTTCATAGTTTTTCTTTCTGTAACCATAAACACTAAGATTTGGGTTAATGCATCATACTGATTAAACAAATCTTGTCCATAAATTTAACAGATTTTCCAAATTTGGCGACAATTTCCCTAGACGCAGACGCCATGACAGAAAGACCTATAAGAATCTGTGTCAACAAGCCTAAAGACAAAATATCAAATTACAAACCTTGTATAAATACTTAGTATGACTATCAAACACTAGCAATATAAAAATTTTTCATATTTCACACAAACACACACACACACACACACACACACACACACACATATATATATATATATATATATATATATATATATATATATATATATATATATATATATATATATATATATATATATATATATATATATATATATATATATATATATATCACCATTGCCAGTAAAAAAAGCTAAAATTGCACATGTTAACTTGATGGTAATATACTTATTGTATAAGCTTTTAATTTAGGCTCAATAGATGTTGATTTTATAGACTATGTAGTTAATGAGTCTTTAAAATCAGTACAAGAATAAACTTTATAAAAAAATAATTCTTAGTTCACCTTTCAAACACGATATATTAAAGTAGGTACATTGAAAATTTTAGTTGGTAAAAACTAACTCAGCTGATTTCTAGCAAGAACACGTGGTAAAATATGAATATTTTTTTAGATAAAACAGTGAAATTCTCAATAAAATTACCTTAGAGGTTATGAAAATTTTATTTTGCTCAAGAAAATCTATATATTTTTCAAAATTTTTAAAAATTAAGATCTTTTGTTAGAGTTGGAATTTAGCCCATAATTTTTAAGTGAAAATAATGACTTAGACGAAGGCTATTAAGAGTTAAAATAACCATGAATAATAACAATAAAATAAAGAGTATTTGTCGACTTTTGTAAAGAATGGAGATTTTGCCTTTGATATCTTGCAAAAATTTGCAAATTTTTGGCAAAAATACATATTTTATGATAATGTATATTAGGTTGCTTCCAATCTTAATGGATGAATATGATATTAGGAGTATCTAGAAACTCATTGTAGACTAATTACCTAATTTACAACTATCATTTGTACTTTAAACTTTTTTGTGTATGAAATATATTTTAATAAAAATTCACAGAAAAATATGATGAATTATTGTACAAAAGATGTAAAAAATGTCTTAAATTCATTTAGCTATTTGTAAAAATATTTTTGGGCTCAGGCCATATTGTCCTGATGGAAGTTCCTTCATTAGTAGCTTCCTAGGTATATTTGACTAGAGTGATATATCCCAGAGAATTTACCAAAGATATCCAGAATTCTAACTCCTAGAGCGAATATCCCTTAAAATTTAAAAAGGGGTATCGCGTAATATCAGAGGACGTATTCTTGACACGTCTCATAGCTATCTACACCCCTAATAGCGTTTCCACTTCAAAGGGGAAAAAGTGGCATGAATATAGGAGAGTCGTTAAAGAGGCGACGCTCTCGACACTCCTACTGTACTGTAAATAGTGCGCCGAATCGCCACCGTGAGGCGCCACCAAGCCATTTGTGGGAAATAATTCCGGGAAAGGCCTCCCCGTTTCTGATTTCCGGACCCGAGCCTGAAGGATAGAGCGCCAACACTCTCACACTTGACAAACTAGAGAACCGCAACAAAGACGGTTTGCTTTCCCTACACACGTTTAAGTCCAAAGATTATTCTATACCGGGACTGTCGGCATTGATATCACCTTGATGTTCAGACGCTACTCCAGGGCGCAGAATAGTAAATCCCAATCAAGTGTGGTTGGACTGAATCAGTTACGTTAACGACAGTTTCACAAAGAGTCAAGGGGAGCAATATTGTAAAAGTCAAAAAGTCCTAAGAACCACCGAGAGGTAATACCGTAGAACATTACAATAAAGGATTGACACCGATAGCTTCAGATTGATGTAAATATAAACTTACCCTTAAGTCATATCTCACCTCATATGATAACTCATTTAGTCATTACAAAATGTAAAGCTCAAGCTAAAAACAGTTAATAATTTCAACCTAAAAATTGCGTTTATTTCGATAAAGTATAACAGAAATTTTCACCTAACTGACACAGGAAAAAAAACAACAAAACTACCAAATTGAATTTTGAATAAAGACCGCATGGCATATGAAAAATGAAAAAAAACTCGTCCCTAATCAATAATCAAATAACTAATCAACCAATGAAAGTAAAAATGGTGACTAAAATAATACCAAAAGTTCTACTCACTACTTTGAACACATTCCTCTCGGGCAATAAAATTTCAAACTTAATAGAGGAGAGCGGGAACACAACTTATGTTAATGGACACACCACGAATGATTAAACCAGACAGTTTGATCATGACTTCCTAGCTACATGTGCACATCGTCAAATAAAGGCTAGAAAAAGGGGGGGTTGGGTGGGGGGGGGGGGGGGCAATTCCTTGGCCAAGGCTGAGCACCGCTAATTTGTACTCACGCTCTTGAGGGTTGATTGAAGTGGAAGCATCTTGAAAACTGTTAACAACACGGTGCATCTTCAGTTCTGCACAGTCGTGTTTTGTCTTCATAATCCTATCGTTTGAATAATGGCACAAAATAAGGCATACTGTTGGTTAGTAAATGGTTGACCAACAGGTAGTCGAACCGATGCCTATACCACAACGACGTCTCGGATGAAGAGGCTATATTTACTTCTGTCTTCCACGCTTGCTGGTTTTTAAGTGGGCCACTTACACGCTTCTTCCTCCCGGCGCTGAGCAGGTTCAAGCAGGTTCAAGCAGGTCGAGTTATTCTTCTTCTTCAAACTTGCATGAGTATGTGTTTCGCTGAAGGGTGCTTTTTATAAATACAAGGATCATTCTTGAAACTCCAGGGGAAAGTAATTATATAGAAATCCTACTGTCTGGTTTATAAAAATTAATATACATAAAGTATAACAGAAATTTTCACCTAACTGACACAGGAAAAAAAACAACAAAACTACCAAATTGAATTTTGAATAAAGACCGCATGGCATATGAAAAATGAAAAAAAACTCGTCCCTAATCAATAATCAAATAACTAATCAACCAATGAAAGTAAAAATGGTGACTAAAATAATACCAAAAGTTCTACTCACTACTTTGAACACATTCCTCTCGGGCAATAAAATTTCAAACTTAATAGAGGAGAGCGGGAACACAACTTATGTTAATGGACACACCACGAATGATTAAACCAGACAGTTTGATCATGACTTCCTAGCTACATGTGCACATCGTCAAATAAAGGCTAGAAAAAGGGGGGGTTGGGTGGGGGGGGGGGGCAATTCCTTGGCCAAGGCTGAGCACCGCTAATTTGTACTCACGCTCTTGAGGGTTGATTGAAGTGGAAGCATCTTGAAAACTGTTAACAACACGGTGCATCTTCAGTTCTGCACAGTCGTGTTTTGTCTTCATAATCCTATCGTTTGAATAATGGCACAAAATAAGGCATACTGTTGGTTAGTAAATGGTTGACCAACAGGTAGTCGAACCGATGCCTATACCACAACGACGTCTCGGATGAAGAGGCTATATTTACTTCTGTCTTCCACGCTTGCTGGTTTTTAAGTGGGCCACTTACACGCTTCTTCCTCCCGGCGCTGAGCAGGTTCAAGCAGGTTCAAGCAGGTCGAGTTATTCTTCTTCTTCAAACTTGCATGAGTATGTGTTTCGCTGAAGGGTGCTTTTTATAAATACAAGGATCATTCTTGAAACTCCAGGGGAAAGTAATTATATAGAAATCCTACTGTCTGGTTTATAAAAATTAATATACATACAAAAAAATTAAGTGGCATTTAGTGATGTTCAATAACACAGAAAACAATCCTAGCTAAACAGACATATAAAATAGGTACTGAGATGTAAATAGCAATAAGCTATGATCAATGAGTTACGTAAATCAAAGAGTTACTTAAATACAATGAATGAATGAATGAATGAATGATTTAAAGTTTTCAGGCATCCTGACATGCCTGAAAACTTTAAATCATTCAAACCAATTGTGGTTAAACATCCAAAGCTTCAAGAGCATTTGGGACAGAACGCAACTAAGAGCTGTTTTCTTAAAAATTGTTCACGGTCGGTTGCATCGTCAAACAATGTACTGTGAGCTCACGAAATGAGAGAAAATCATCTACAGAGGAATGAGGTGATGAAAGGGAAAGCATTACAGGGGAATGATGGATATGTTAGCAGCAATGAATATTTAAGGGTATAATAATGAAGGTTACAAAGGAAACAAAAGAAAAAAGAGATGCGTAAAACTCAGAAAATAACAAACAAAAAATGAAAAATGGATTAACGGGGTTGACTAAAGTAAAGCGGGGAAAGAATTTCCACACCATTCTTTCGCTTGTAGCTTTGCTGACCGGTGTTTATCCCGTGTTATCTCGCTATTTTGGAATTATTTCATTGCTCTGATGTCTTCACCAGCCTCATCTGCTTCTGGAAAGTTAAGTAATATCTTTGAATTGTGTAAATGTAAGTTCTTGACAGTTTTGTTCTTCGATTGAGATCGTAATTAACGTAACAAGAGCTGTTGCCAGCCGGATGGCGTCATGAATGCAGTCGTTCTTCTTGTTCATTTGGTTAGTAAAAACGACTTTCCCGGCATTATTCGCTTTAATAACTTTAGCTATTTAGTATTTTAGCTAGGGATTTTTATATCATGTCATTGTTGTCTAGTATTTTAGCTAGGGATTTTTATATTATGTCATTGTTGTTGTGGATTTGGCTATTTATGATCGAGCCTCACGAGTGCTAGGCTTCCTAGCCTAGGCACCTACACACTGCATGCATGATATAACCTTCCTGGTAAAGTTTTATTGAAGCTCAGGCAATATGTTATACAATTAAGATATTACTGCATATGATTTTCCTCTTCCAAGATAGTATACAAGAGAGCTTTGGTGAACGATTCTCTACGCTCCTAGGCTTAATAGCCTAGGGGCTTTAGTATACTTTCTTACATGTCCCTTATTGCTTTTGTATTGTCTTTTAAGGGTAGACTGATACCTCCTATACCTTTTAAGTCAATACTATCTCTAAGAGCAATTCCCCTTCCCTCTGATCAGCCTAGGCTATCCTCAGTTAACTTTGCTGCGAACTGTGTTCTGGCAAAATTTCATGGGGTCTTTCGTTTCTCTCTCTTAACCACTGACATGGTTTTTGAGCTGAAAACGGGACATCAGAGTAAAGTGTGTGTTAGGCATCTTACTGTCTTGGTGAAAGGACTTCTCAAGTCAGGTTAAGTTGTCGTTCAGGAGGCTAGACCTCCCTAGGACATCCTGGAGGTTCTTGTATATCAATTCCTTCTTCGGTCTAGCAAACAGTCCTGTACTAGTAGATCTTAGACTGGAAGAAAGGATTTCTTCCTTGTTTAAGATCTATGGTACGAGATTCTGTTCTTTGGTGAGTTAGTGTCCTACGGCCGCTTTCTCACTTGCCTAACCCAACCTGGGGAAGTGAATTCTCCTACTTGAGGTTACTTTATGAGATCAGAATCCTTCAAGTTAGGTAATACCCTAAGGTATTGCCTATAGGACTTTCCCCTTACCCGCTGTCTCTTTTGTGTTGGATGAACCATCACCCTTCCTGGCCGTTGTTCTACATTTGACCAACTAGTCTGAGGCTCCCTGTCTGCTGCTGGCTGGGCCGGCTGCCGGCAGGTACCCTCATATCCTTGAGTGTGCTCTCGAGTCCTCCCTTGGACTGGCTTCCATATCCCCTATGGATGGAATATGGTTGAGTGGAAGCCCGAATATAATTCCCCCTTCCACTTACACCCTCTTTCGGGATGTAGGCCGGCAAGGCTGAACCTTTGCCGTCCTCCATCCTTTCTTTCTCTCTGCCTTTCCATATAATGGGCCAGCCGCCGACAGCTGGTAGCAGTCGTCGGCCATGTTGGGTGTCTGTTGGCCGGCAGTTGCTCGGCTGCCACTTGCCACGGGAGTCGTTGATCGACAACCCAACGACAAGAATCATACTACGACCGGCTGCCGGCAACTAAGATGTCTGCAGACAGTCGGCCACCCAAGTTTATATATTCCCGCCGGCTGCCGCCGGGTCCTACTTGATAGAGCGATCCTTCGGCTGCCGGCGGGCAGAGCGGCGGCTACCAGCCTGCCACCCCCTTTTACTTTGAAGACAGTATCTGCTTTCAAATAGCCCAGATAGGCCGACATATGCCGGCAGGCCCTGTATGTTCCGGCAGGCCCAGCATGTGCAGGCAGGCCCGTCAAGTGTCGGTAGGCCCGGCATGTGCCAGCAGGCCCGGCAATACTGGCAACATACTGCCGCCAGTTAGTGCTGTAGCCCAAAAGTAGAGGACAACATGTCTGTTGTCTCGGAGGAGACTGAGAACAATCTCCTATTGGAAGAACTGGATCAGGTGGAAGAGGTACCTTCTGAGACTGAGGTCGAGATATCCAAAATGATTTCGGTATCATCAGCCGCAGTGACTGAGCCGGCACCTTCGACTTCCTCCACTGCACCCCAGTTAGATTCCATTACAAGTACGCTACACTCGCTGCTATCCATGGTGCAGGAAACTCAGAAGAAATCGTCCGAGAAAGAAGCTTATTTTCGGACGGAAATTCATAAGTTAATTGCGTCACGTTTAGCCCCGAAGAAGCTAAACGTCAAGGACCTCCCTACCTTCTCTGACGTTAACCCATGGAGGTACGCAGATCATATGCCTATGTCGGGGGGGAAGATCTTCCTCTCAGAGAAACTGGGCACTGATCCAGTTGAGGAAATCGAGTTTTGGCCAAGTAAAGGGGACTATCCGGATTGCTATGTCCGTCTGAGGACGGAACCAGCATCCAAAGAGGAGACAGAGCTGAAGGAAACGATTGTCCTTGAATTATCTAAGGCACAGGCCTTATATACTTCCACCTTAAAAGAGAGGACTTTTACTAGTTCCAAGGTGCCGGCTCTCAGCAAAAAGCACCTGTCCTTTATTGCTGACCCCAAACGTGCCTTCTCCTTTGTGGACAAAGGGTTTAAGGCAGCCTTAAAGGCAGTTGAGGCAGGGAAACCTTGCCCTACACTAGAAGAATGTAGGCCTTTCTCCCTTGCCTTTCCTTCAGTCGATAAAGACTGGAAGGATGTCCATAACACCTTCACAGTTGGGAAGCTGGAGGAAGATATCGCTGGACGGCAGTTCAACGAAGACCTCCCGAAGCTGTCAGACTTTCTCATACATAGGGAACAGGAGACTAAGGAATATCTCGCTGCTTCCATGTCTCTGCAAACCGGCTTAGAGACTATGGCAAGCATCCCAGACACCCCAGATATGTACATGGTCTATGCCAAATCTCATTTGGCTACAGTCACTAAGGACCTGTACAACTTTATTAAAGCCAGAAGGGCTTGCAGGGAATTCGTGTTCGCTTCTGCTACAGTGAAGCACGAACCAAGGAAGCTGATAGCCTCCAATATCTGGGGAAAAGACCTCTTCCCAAGTGAAGTGGTCAAAGAGGTCGTGGACAAAGCCGCTTCGGAGAATAGGAATCTCCTCTCCAAGTGGGGTTTGTCCTCTGAAAGAAAATCTTCTGCTGACGAGGGTCACCAGCCGAAGAATAAGTCAAAACGACCAAGAGTGCCCTCTCGGCCAAAACAACAGCAACAGCTTCCCATGGCCAAGGTGCCCCAGACGGTGGCACAACCAACCACCACCTTTCAAATGTGCCCTAAACACTGGCGACCCAGTCACCTGAGTTCACCCCAGTATTTGAAAGGCAATCGACAACCTTCAGGCCAAAGTCTCGAGGTTCCTCTCGAGGATCCTCTAGACGCCCCTTCAGAGACAGGGCCAAAAAAAGTGGACGTGGCCAAGGAGGTAAGTCCTCCAACCAGCACTCCAAGTGAGATGCTACCGGTAGGAGGGAGACTTCTCCTCTTCCGGGATCGCTGGACCTTCGATCCCTGGGCCCACAGCCTAATCAAGAAAGGACTAGGGTGGAGTTGGAGCTCAACTCCACCAAACTTCCCTCAATTCTTCCAACACTCAACTCCCGTACTGGAAGAATATGTTCAGGAACTCCTGAACAAAAGAGTCATAAGGAAGGCAAAGTCCATCACATTTCAAGGAAGGCTATTTTGTGTTCCGAAGAAGGATTCGGAAAAGCTCAGAGTCATTCTGGACTTATCACCACTCAACAAGTTCATAGTGAACTACAAGTTCAGAATGTTGACGTTTCAGCATATACGGACCCTTCTGCCCAGACGGGCATACATAGTCTCCTTAGACATGACAGATGCATATTGGCACGTTCCAATCAACCGTCAAGTTTCCCCCTACCTAGGGTTCAAACTACAGAAAAGAAAGTACGTTTTTAGAGCCATGCTCTTTGGCCTAAACATAGCCCCAAGGGTATTCACAAAGCTTGCAAATGCAGTCATTCATAAACTACGCCTGAAGGGAATCCAGGTGGTAGCCTACCTGGATGATTGGCTGGTGTGGGCAGCATTCGAGGAAGAATGCATGCAAGCCTCCAAGGAAGTGATCCAGTTCCTGGAACACTTAGGATTCAAGATCAACTTGAAAAAGTCTCGGCTTTCTCCAGCTCAAAAGTTCCGGTGGCTGGGCGTCCACTGGGACTTACAGTCACACTGCCTTTCCATTCCATCAAAGAAGAGGAAATAGATAGCAGGATCTGTCAAAAGACTCCTTCAATCCAACAGGATATCAAGAAGGCAACAGGAGAGAGTGTTGGGGGTCGCTCCAGTTTGCCTCAGTGACAGATCCAGTATTGAGAGCACAATTAAAAGATGCATCAGGAGTCTGGAGAAAATACGCATCAAACACTCAAAGACATCTACAAAGACCAATACCAAATCGTCTGCGATCACTACTCAAGCCATGGTCGGAGGCCAAGAACCTAAGAAACAAGGTGCCCTTGAAACTACCTCCACCAGTAGTTACCGTTCATACGGATGCCTCAAAGGAGGGGTGGAGAGGTCACTCTCAATATCGGAAAGTCCAAGGAACCTGGTCTCCCCTCTTCAAGTGCTTCCACATCAATTTTCTGGAAGCCATGGCAGTTTTTCTATCTCTGAAAAAACTGAAACTTCGCTGCTCAATCCACATCCGTCTGGTTCTAGACAGCGAGGTAGTAATGAGATGCCTAAATCGACAAGGCTCGAGATCGCCTCACATATATCAAGTGGTATTGGCCATCCTTCGTCTAGCCAAGATGAAGAGATGGCACTTGTCAGCAGTCCACCTTCACGGGTTCCGCAATGTGACAGCGGACGCTCTATCCAGGATCAATCCAATAGAGTCTGAATGGTCCCTAGACACAAGATCATTCTCTTTCATATAACGCAAAGTCCCAGGACTGCAGATAGACCTCTTCACAATGAACGATAACAAGAAGCTACCTGGTACGTAGCCCCGTACGAGGATTTTCTAGCAGAATCGACAGATGCAATGTCAATAGACTGGAACAGATGGTCCAAGATCTACCTGTTCCCTCCAACCAACCTTCTGTTGAAAGTCCTCAACAAATTGAGATCCTTTCAAGGAACGGCAGCAATAGTAGCCCACAAGTGGCCCAACATTGTTTGGTTCCCTCTGATAACGGAACTACGCCTGAAGCTGATCCCGTTGCCAGAACCAGTTCTGACTCAGCAAGTGCAGAAATCGGCTGTCTTGGCTTCATCAGTGAAAACCCAGAACCTTCATCTCATGATTTTCTCGCCCTAGCGGTCAGGAAACGTTTTGGGATTTCTAGAGACAGTATTAACTTCTTAGAAGAATACAAGTCAAATTCAACAAAAAGACAATATGAGTCTTCCTGGAAGAAATGGGTGGCCTTTATCAAGGCAAAAAACCTCAAGAGATTTCTACGGATTTCTGTTTGTCCTTCTTCATCCATTTTCATGAACAAGGTTTAGCAGCTAATACGATTACTACATGTAAATCCGCCCTAGCCAGACCAATACTATACGCCTTTCAGATAGACTTCGCGAATGAAATCTTCAACAAGATTCCTAAAGCCTGCGCAAAACTTTGACCCGCAGCCCCTCCAAAACCTATCTCATGGTCTTTGGATAAGGTTCTTCACTTAGCATCAACCCTGAACAATGAAGATTGCTCGCTGAAAGACTTGACCCAAAAGGTGATATTCTTGTTTGCACTAGCCTCAGGAGCCAGAGTTAGTGAAATAGTGGCCCTCTCGAGGGATGATGGCCACATTCAGTTCACAGACAGCAGAGAACTGAATCTCTTTTCGGACCCAACGTTTCTCGCCAAGAACGGGCTGCCCACTAAGAGATGGGGTCCCTGGAGAATCTGCCCTCTGAAGGAAGAAGCATCCCTCTGCCCAGTGGAATGCCTAAAGGTCTATCTTCGTAGAACTTCAGACTTCAGCTTTTCAGGGGGGAGACTTCTGGTTCAACGTCATCCTTGAAACAGATAAGGGCGAAAATCACCTACTTTATACGCAGAGCGGATCCAGACAGTACACCTGCAGGTCATGATCCGAGAAAAGTTGCCTCGTCTCTGAATCTCTTTCAGACAATGTCGTGTGAAAGCCTGCGTGCTTACACTGGAGGGAAGTCATCCAGAGTTTTCTTCAAGCACTACGCGAAGCAATTACAGGAAATAAAATTTAATGTGGTAGCGGCAGGCAGTGTTATAAAACCTGCCGCTTGATTACTGCGAAGAACTGTGCACTATTTGAGAATTATAGTGAAGGGTGTACATGATAGACTCTAAAGCTATATCATGTTGAGTATTGTGTTTAGGAAGACACTATAGACTGTTCTATCTATATAGGTGACATCAAGCATAATAATCTGACAAAAGTGCCAGGCATTCTTATATGCACAGTATTCCTAGTAATAATAGTATACAGAGTGAAATATCATATTTCTCTTGAGTGGCTAGTGTTTCCTGTTCAGATGAAACTTATTTATTTTCTGTTATTAATGTTTATGCTTTTATGCAGATTTGTTCAGCGCAAAATGTAATTGATTACAACCATGATTTCTATTTTTGTAAATAAACAATAGAAGGAATCTTTGCGTCTCTTTCACCTCACAGATTCAAAATTAAGTATGAATCAGAGCATCCTTGGTCCTCTTAATATTAAGGAAATATTGGGGGACTAAGGTTTCTACTATTCCAAGCAAACAGGTAAGAACTGATTGTACTAACTGTTTATTTTACTGACTTATGGTTCCTACACGAATATAAACCTATCTGTCTCTTTACATCCAGACTCGGGAGGTATCGGTAACTTATTCAGAACTATACCACTTAAGTACAAACTATGCTTTACGTATATAATGACACTAATATACAGGTTGTTTGCTTGATTGTTCCTTGAACTCACAATCCTCGGTTTTTTCCTAGAGCCTACCTAGACTTTTCCCTGTCGGGGGCAGGAAGAACTGTCATATTTATGATCAGTTAATTGATGTATAATGGTAACATCAAGTGTCTCCGGTCAAGAAGACCAAATAAGAAATATTTATCTTGAGATAACGGCACTATTGAAAATCCACAGATACATTAATGCTCTGGTAAACTTCCATCGGGATGACATGGCCTGAGCCCAAAAAACGGATTTTGAGCGAAGCGAAAAATCTATTTTGGGGTGAGGTAGCCATGTCGTCCTGATGGACCCACCTTCTTTTTGACAAAAGGATGATGAATCCCTCCCTATGGTACTGTATCTGCAACACCTACAAAGCTACAAAGAATGGCTTGGTGGCGCCTTGCGGTGGCAATTCGGCGCACTATTTACAGTACAGCAGGAGTGTCGAGAGCGTCGCCTCTTTAACGACTCTCCTATATTCTTGCCACTTTTTCCCGCTTTGAAGCGGAAACGCTATTTGGGGTGTAGATAGCTATGAGACGTGTCAAGAATACGTACTCTGATATTACGCAATATCCTTTTTTAAATTTTAAGAGATATTCGCTCCAGGAGTTAGAATTCTGGATACCTTTGGTAAATTCTCTGGGATATATCACTGTAGTCAAATATACCTAGGAAGCTACTAATGAAGGAACTTCCATCAGGACGACATGGCTATCTCACCCAAAAATAGATTTTTCGCTTCGCTCAAAATCCGTTTTTTAAAAACATGTCTGGTAAAATTCTTCTTTTACCTAATTTATTTATGAAAACACCTTTACAATTTCTCCTTTTAATAGGAATAAAATCAATCATATATAACTCTATCTGAATGATTTTATTTGCAATTTCCATCTTCATGTTTTATGAATGATAATAACTGAAATATCTTGTTGCATGCTACAAGCTTTTAGATCAAAATTCCCCCCCCCCCCAGAAGACTATTTATATTTAATTTTTCTGGGTCACTAATACTAGGTTGGCTTCCTATGAGCGATCTAACCAAGGTCTCCCACCATCACCAATCTGCAGTTGGCCGATGTCGGGACGATAACTGTCAAAACCACAAACATGAATAAGGTCATGCCTGAGGCATTTGAACTGCAGTGGAGTAGCAATGGCTGCATTTGATTTTTATATATATGTATATATATATATATATATATATATATATATATATATATATATATATTGTGAAGAATTTTCTTCACTCTTCTTCTTTCAATCATATTTTTGGCTCTCTTCTACTAATACTATAGCTACCCCTTAAATGTTCCCTTCTACATTCAATTTTCTTTTAACGAAACATAGGGAGGACTAATCTAAACATAAACTTGTTGAGAGTGGTTCATGCCATGCTCGTGACGTCAGAGCGTAGATACGCACAACAGAGGGCCTTAGTGGTAACCCTGGCGCATGTTGGTTCTTTCCTTAAACTACATTGGTCGAGATTAAATTCCAAAACTGCATTTTTTATATAAATTCCAATACTGCTAAATTAATGCATCTTATATTTCTCAATACCAATTAAGGTTTGTTAATTTTAAGATGTATGCCCATCGCACCAGTCCATTGCTAATTAATCATTTAAACTATTAATTTTTAGCAAGCAAGAGTAGGTAGGATTGTTGTATATATAACCTCCCTCAGAGCAGCAAGATTTATCTGAGTATTTAGTACAAAATCCTACCCTCCTCTGCACTCCTTGCAACAATACATTGCCCTGTCCTGAAGTCCCGATATGGCACCCCCAATGGATCACCGCGCGCATCATGACCGTAACTTGTTTGGCAAGGTGAAGCCAGGTGATCTCTTCGACCTTAGGGTCGAGGCCATTCAACGAGAAGCCGCTCTGGCCTACTGACCTGCCTGGTCATTGAACCCGTGCACCTCTGGCTCACCCCCCCCCTCTCTCCCAAAACTCGACTCGCAAAAGATTGCTGCCAGTCGGAGAGATTGAGAAGAAGAGGACCCTGGTGTACCATAGTTGCAGCCAAAGTGAAAATTTTTGGGGTGAGCCAGGCAAGAGTACAAAGTGCCAATTAGTGCGACATCCAGGTCAACAGCCATCACGGGCATAGGACTAATCTCAAAGGAGTGCAAGTACTACATCAATGGCCATAGTTATTCCCCCATTATTTAGCTTAGACTAATTTTAACTTGATAGGGAACCTGGATTTTACACTATACGGACTGTGTGCGGTCAGATTGTGTGTATATATTTTTCTTGGATATTAATTGCTGGTTTGAGACTAGCATAGTCTCTGCGTCACGTGGGCCACATGCCAGACCCCATTTTGATTTTTTATTGTTGCAGACCACGTGTCTAACCCATCATTTTTATCATTTTGAATTGCTTTTAATTTGCATTCCTTTTATTATTCCATTTTTTTGTAGTTAAGATGTCCGTTTTCTTTTAATGTAAATTTGTGAATAAATCAATATTACGTTAATTAAACCTCTTTAGAATATTTTGCTCCCTCATTTATTTAATGTTTAAACTGGGAATATTTGAAGAGTAAACCTAAGTAAGTCTATAGGTGGTAACAGCGAGGAACTTTGCATTAATGTATTTGCTTCGAAGGTAAAGATCCTTATCTTTAAACTTTTAAACTACTTTACATCACTGCTCCCATTTTGGATTTTGTCTGATTACATTAACGTAAAATACCTGTCCAGCATCTCATTGGGGTAGCTGGGACGGAGCCGGAACAGACCCTGAGAATGAGATGACTATAGACCTGACAAAGCTAGGGTAGGCCATAAATTATTTTCATTCTAGGTGTGGAGTTCTCCAGCCTCTGGACAGTAAATTTCCCTTTTGTATTTAAGAGTGATGGCTAGTGAATTAGGAGAGTAAAGTATTAGCAGGGTGTTTGTGCCCCAAGAGTAAGTGCTCATATCCTCGACTGTTGAACTTTATGTAACTGTTATAAGGAGACTTTCCCGGACTAAGTTCCCACTCAGAACATAACATTAAAAAATTCTCCACACGAGTGGTCCTTCGAACCGGATCTTTTACCTTTGACTTGTGAAGCATTAACGTAATTAATCGGATTGATTAAGCATATAGTAACTCGTTATATCACTTATCCACACGCACACAGCCAGTTTGTCGAATATGTAAGGCCCAGAGTTTAATTGGGAAGAGAAATTTGTAATCATCATGATCTTTTTGTATCGACCACGTGTTTAAGGAAAGAACTACGTAACCAGGTTAATTTGTTGCTTGAATGCTCTCTACAGAAAGACTAGAATTGTCGTAGAAACTTCACTTTGTCTCGGATCCGTTCACCCACGTGTTGTGGCGGAATCCACTTATACCAGAAAGTTCTCAGCTACTTGAACTAAGGTTTTTGTTGTTCAGACGCCCGTGTTTACTGCTCAGCTAGAGCGCCGGTGTACTCGCTCTGTCAACTAATTTTGCTAAATAAGCATCTAATTTGTAAGATTTCGTACCTTGGTCTACCTTCCTTTGTGTCGTTTACCTTCCCTAACCAACCTTAACCTTTCTAACTAACGTTCCCGTATACCTAGGACGTGTCCTTGTCCTACAGAGCGAATTGGCGCAACATAATTTTAAGTGTTCTTACAAGTAACGTAGAAACTTAATTTCACCAAGTCCGTTTCATTCTACGTGTTTGTTCCAAGATGGCGGATCTTGTTTACAGCCCAAACTAAGGGTGCGTAATTGTTTGCTACCGTAAGTAAATTACTGCGTGTAGTTCATTTAATTTCCTTTAGCGAGGAGATATCATTTCTGTCCTTTAGCGACAATATTTTTGTTTTACCTCCGCGTGAGGGAAATTTCATTTTGTTTAGCCTCCAAGAGAGTGCACTTTAAAATCTAAGTCGTTGCCTCGTGCGCCTATCTACATTTTGAGTAGTTCAGTGGTTGCCTTAGTGCGCCCGTAATTGTGAAATTGTCACAACAGTGTCAGCCTCGACCTGTTATTTTAACTTTTAGCTTGAATCTTTGCTTTCAAAAGCCCATGTGCTTTCTAATATGTTCTACTTTAAAGTAAATTAATTAGTCATTATCGCCACGTGCGTATATAATTCATTTTAGTAAAGTGTTTAACTTCACGTGACCTGGGCATCGTATGCTTTGTTAGGCCCCAGTAAATTTTAATTTTAAAGTAGTTTTGTTATTTACCTTTGTGTTGTCATTTAACTATTTTTTCTCATCATGAGTAAATTTAAATGTTCAATTACCCTGCTATTAAATTTGTAAAGTTTCATTTTCATGATCTTTTGAAATTCAGTTACCCCTTATTTGCTTTTACGAATCCGTTCATCAAAACGTGGTCATTCCAAGATGGCGAACTTCACTTTTAACGTAAACATCCTTCCACCGCCTAAGGCGGAATTGCTCAGCCCCAAGGAGATTAACGATAGGCTTACGAAACAGGAGTTGACATTCACCTTTGTTTGTGAGGACGCAGACCTTGCACTTCATGCTCTCGCTTCTGTAGATTTTCCCAGCATGGGTCCAGAAGACGTAAGTCATTTTAAAACCCTTATTGGTAAAGTAAAAGACGAACTTTGTGATTACAAGAGTTTTTGGAGACGTCATTACGACCATCCCATCGTTAAATTAAATTATCCAGTGGTTGCTGCCTGTTCAAGTAAAATTGAGATTGCCTTTAATAGCCTCATGCCTCATCCAAATTTAACTATTAAAGCTAATCAGGCTAATTCTTCTTTGAGGGTGACACCTTCAGTGACACGTCCTGTTGTAAACGCTATTAATAGTCCCCTAATTGTTACTTCTAATATATCAGCAGTCAAGCACAATGTTCATAATTTTGTCTCAGTTCCCCAACCTGTAAAATCATCATATTTCAATACTATGTTGCTAACACGGCATACAATTAGTAATTTTGTGTCAGTCCCACCTGCTCCGTCCTCATCTCCAAACCTTAAGCCGGCAGTGTTTGATCGCCCTCAACCCCCTTTATCTTTGCCGCCGGTGACAGTCCGTCCCGGAGAAAAACTCATTCACAGTCTTAACATGGACCCCCCCAAGTGGTAGCGCAAATACCACCCAACTTAACCGTGTGCGTGATGGCCAGCAGAGGCCTGTACCGGTTGTAAAGTCAGTCATTAAAACCGTACCATCCCAAGGACCAGCGCCCACGTTGCCTGATTGTCCTATCTTTAAGCCCGTAACTTCCGCTCCAACCCGTGTTGACGCTAAAATATCCACGTCAAAATCTGAAACCCGCTCTTAGAACGAGCCGCGTGATCGCAAGGTTAAGACTTTAGCAGTCAGAAAGAAACCTTTTGCGCTGACAGCGGATTTAGCGAAGGTCACACATGTAGACCTAGCACCGGAGCTAAGAGCCTGTTTACAAATAACTTTGCTTAAGGATAAGGGTACATTGAACATCATTCAATATTCATATTCAGGTTTATATGGCGCAACTGTAAGCCTTTATTATTTTTGCCAAGTCATTCAGCAGCATTTTTTCGGTCAATCCCATGCTTTAACTTTAAAACGTAAATTTAATTTTTGCCTTGACAATTTATCATTCTATTACATTCTCCCTGACATCCTTCAGCTCGTGCTGAATATAACTTTTGCTTTTAATGCTCCCCTTGCAAACGTTCTTCTTAAAACCGACATCCAAGACTTTCCCAGTCAGAAATACGATGTCCCCATGGACCTAGTTTGTCTCGATTTATCATTCAGGCTAGTGTCAAATAATTTTTCACCTTGTAACGCCGAGAAGGAATTAACTTTTCTCCTTTTGTCAGGCAATGAATACAAAGTTTTCATTACGCCAGTAATTTTATTTGTAAAAACATTTTATGTAAAACATTGGGTGTCAAACTTGGAATGGGATTCACCCCCATGATTTTTAATTTGTCATTGGCCGGACTTGTTGCTGAACTCCACCGATATTGGCTTACGTTTTGTTTGCTCTATTCGTACCCCTAGGGTGGGAACAATTGAGTACTTTTAATCGTTCTATTATTATTGCATCGTACGTTTAAAGTTAAAACTGATCATATGCTTAACTTAACGCTTCCGTGAAGCATTGCCTGCGTGGTTCAATATTCCCCAAATTCATGTGAAGGCATAACTTTTGACTCGATTGATTTCAATTAACGTTAACAGCGTTTTGTTAACTTTAAACGGACGTTGATGTGAAGAACGACTTCACTCTTCATTCAGCCAGTAAGCTTATCTCTCTCATACTAACAAGTAGTTGAATCACATTTGCCGGAACTAACCCCTCTTCCTTTTTTCTCTCCTTTAGCCCCTGGGTGTGAAGAATTTTCTTCACTCTTCTTCTTTCAATCGCATTTTTAGCTCTCTTCTACTAATACTATAGCTACCCCTTAAATGTTCTCTTCTACATTCAATTTTCTTTAATGAAACATAAGGAGGACTAATCTAAACATAAACTTGTTGACAGTGGCGCACGTCATGCTCGTGACGTCACAGTGTAGGTAGGCACAACAGAGGGCCTTAGTGGTAACCCCGGCGTATGTTGGTTCTTTCCTTAAACTACATGGGTCGAGATTAAATTCTTAAACTGCATTTTTTATATAAATTCCAATACTGCTAAATTATTGCATCTTATATTTCTCAATACCAATTAAGGTTTGTTAATTTTAAGATGTATGCCCATTGCACCAGTCCATTGCTAATTAATCATTTTAAATATTAATTTTTAGCAAGCCACAATAGGTAGGATTGTTGTATATATAACCTCCCTCAGAGCAGCAAGATTTATCTGAGTATTTAGTATAAAATTCTGCCTCCTCTGCACTCCTTGCAACAATACATTGCCCTGTCCTAAAGTCCCGATATGGCATCCCCAATTGATTACCGCGCGCATCATGACCGTCACTTGTTTGGCAAGGTGAAGCCAGGTGATCTCTTCGACCTTAGGGTCGAGGCCATTCAACGAGAAGCCGCCCTGGCCTACTGACCTGCCTGGTCATTGAACCCATGCACCTCTGGCTCACCCCCCCCCTTCCTCTCTCCCAAAACTCGACTCGCAAAAGATTGCTGCCGGTCGGAGAGATTGAGAAGAAGAGGACCCTGGTGTACCATAGTTGCAGCCAAAGTGAGAATTTTTGGGGTGAGCCAGGCAAGAGTGTAAAGTGCCAATTAGTGTGACGTCCAGGTCAACAGCCATCACGGGCATAGGACTAATCTCAAAGGAGTGCAGGTACTACATCAATGACCATAGTTATTCCCCCATTATTTAGCTTAGACTAATTTTAACTTGATAGGGAACCTGGCTTTTACACTATTCGGACTGTGTGCGGTGGGATTGTGTGTATATATTTTTCTTGGATATTAATTTCTGGTTTGAGACTAGCATAGTCTCTGGGTCACGTGGGCCACGTGCCAGACCCCATTTTGATTTTTGATTGTTGCAGACCACGTGTCTAACCCATCATTTTCATCATTTTGCATTGCTTTTAATTTGCATTCCTTTTATTATTCCATTTTTGTGTTGTTAAGATGTTCGTTTTCTTTTAATGTAAATTTGTGAATAAATCAATATTTGGTTAATTAAACCTCTTTAGTATTTTTTGCTCCCTCATTTATTTAATGTTTAAACTGGGAATATTTGAAGAGTAAACCTAAGTAAGTCTATAGGTGGTAACAGCGAGGAACTTTGCCTTAATGTATTTGCTTCGAAGGTAAAGATCCTTATCTTTAAACTTTTAAACTACTTTACATCACTGCTCCCATTTTGGATTTTGTCTGATTACATTAACGTAAAATACCTGTCCAGCATCTCATTGGGGTAGCTGGGACGGAGCCAGAACAGAGCCTGAGAATGAGATAACTATAGACCTGACAAAGCTAGAGTAGGCCATAAATTATTTTTATTCTACGTGTGGAGCTCTCCGGCCTCTGGACAGTAAATTTCCCTTTTGTATTTAAGAGTGATGGCTATTGAATTGTGACAGTAAAGTATTAGCAGGGTGTTTGTGCCCCGAGAGTAAGTGCTCATATCCTCGACTGTTGAACTTTATGTAACTGTTATAAGGAGACTCTCCCGGACTAAGTTCCCACTCAGAACATAACATTAAAAAATTCTCCACACGAGTGGTCCTTCGAACCGGATCTTTTACCTTTGACTTGTGAAGCATTAACGTAATTAATCGGATTGATTAAGCATATAGTAACTCGCTATATCACTTACCCACACGCACACAGCCAGTTTGTCGAATATGTAAGGCCCAGACATTAATTGGGAAGAGAAATTTGTAATCATCATGATCTTTTTGTATCGACCACGTGTTTAAGGAAAGAACTACGTAACCAGGTTAATTTGTTGCTTGAATGTTCTCTACAGAAAGACTAGAAATTGTCATAGGAACTTCACTTTGTCTCAGATCCGTTCACCCACGTGTTGTGGCGGAATCCACTTATAACAGAAAGTTCTAAGCTACTTGAACTAAGGTTTTTGTTGTTCAGACGCCCGTGTTTACTGCTCAGCTAGAGCGCCGGTGTACTCGTTCTGTCAACTAATTTTGCTAAATAAGCATCTAATATGTAAGATTTCGTACCTTGGTCTACCTTCCTTTGTGTCGTTTACCTTCCCTAACCAACCTTAACCTTTCTAACTAACGTTCCCGTATACCTAGGACGTGTCCTTGTCCTACAGAGCTAATTGGCGCAACATAATTTTAAGTGTTCTTACAAGTAAAGTAGAAACTTAATTTCACCAAGTCCGTTTCATTCTACGTGTTTGTTCCAAGATGGCGGATCTTGTTTACAGCCCAAACTAAGGGTGCGTAATTGTTTGCTACCGTGAGTAAATTACTGCGTGTAGTTCATTTAATTTCCTTTAGCGAGAAGATATTATTTCTGTCCTTTAGCGACGATATTTTTGTTTTACCTCCGCGTGAGGGAAATTTCATTTTGTTTAGCCTCCAAGAGAGTGCACTTTAAAACCTAAGTCGTTGCCTCGTGCGCCTATCTACATTTTGAGTAGTTCAGTGGGTGCCTTAGTGCGCCCGTAATTGTGAAATTGTCACAACAGTGTCAGCCTCGACCTGTTATTTTAACTTTTAACTTGAATGTTTGCTTTCATAAGCCAATGTGTTTTCTAATATGTTCTACTTTAAAGTAAATTAATTAGTCATTATCGCCACGTGCGTATATAATTCATTTTAGTAAAGTGTTTAACTTCACGTGACCTGGGCATCGTATGCTTTGTTAGGCCCCAGTAAATTTTAATTTTAAAGTAGTTTTGTTATTTACATTTGTGTTGTCATTTAACCATTTTTTCTCATCATGAGTAAATTTAAATGTTCAATTACCATGCTAATAAATTTGTAAAGTTTCATTTTCATGATCTTTTGAAATTCAGTTACCCCTTATTTGCTTTTACGAATTCGTTCATCAAAACGTGGTCATTCCAAGATGGCGAACTTCACTTTTAACGTAAACATCCTTCCACCGCCTAAGGCGGAATTGCTCAGCCCCAAGGAGATTAACGCTAGGCTTACGAAACAGGAGTTGACATTTACCTTTGTTTGTGAGGACGCAGACCTTGCACTTCATGCTCTCGCTTCTGTAGATTTTCCCAGCATGGGTCCAGATGCCGTAAGTCATTTTAAAACCCTTATGGGTAAAGTAAAAGACGAACTTTGTGATTACAAGAGTTTTTGGAGACTTCATTACGACCATCCCATCGTTAAATTAAATTATCCAGTGGTTGCTGCCTGTTCAAGTAAAATTGAGATTGCCTTTAACAGCCTCATGGCTCATCCAAATTTAACTATTAAAGCTAATCAGGCTAATTCTTCTTTGAGGGTGAAACCTTTAGTGACACGTCCAGTTCTTAACGCTATTAATAGTCCCCTAATTGTTACTTCTAATATATCAGCAGTCAAGCACAATGTTCATAATTTTGTCTCAGTTCCCCAACCTGTAAATTCATCATATTTCAATACTATGTTGCCAACACGGCATACAATTAGTAATTTTGTGTCAGTCCCACATGCTCCGTCCTCATCTCCAAACCTTAAGCCGGCAGTGTTTGATCGCCCTCAACCCCCTTTATCTTTGCCACCGGTGACAGTCCGTCCCGGAGAAAAACTCATTCACAGTCTTACCATGGACCCCCCAAGTGGTAGCGCAAATACCACCCAACTTAACCGTGTGCATGATGGCCAGCAGAGGCCTGTACCGGTTATAAAGTCAGTCATTAAAACCGTACCATCCCAAGGACCAGCGCCCACGTTGCCTGATTGTCCTATCTTTAAGCCCGTAACTTTCGCTCCAACCCGTGTTGGCGCTAAAATATCCACGTCAAAATCTGAAACCCGCTCTCAGAACGAGCCGCGTGATCGCAAGGTTAAGACTTTAGCAGTCAGAAAGGAACCTTTTGCGCTGACAGCGGATTTAGCGAAGGTCACACATATAGACCTAGAACCGGAGCTGAGAGCCTGTTTACAAATAACTTTGCTTAAGGATAACGGTACATCGAACATCATTCATTATTTATATTCAGTTTTATATGGCGCAACTGCAAGCCTTTATTATTTTTGCCAAGTCATTCAGCAGCATTTTTTCGGTCAATCCCATGCTTTAACTTTAAAACGTAAATGTAATTTTTGCCTTGACAATTTGTCATTCTATTACAATCTCCCTGACATCCTTCAGCTCGTGCTGAATATAACTTTTACTTTTAATGCTCCCCTTGCAAACGTTCTTCTTAAAACCGACATCCAAGACTTTCCCAGTCAGAAATACGATGTCCCCATAGACCTAGTTTGTCTCGATTTATCATTCAGGCTAGTGTCAAATAATTTTTCACCTTGTAACGCCGAGAAGGAATTAACTCTTCTCCTTTTGTCAGGCAATGAATACAAAGTTTTCATTACGCCAGTAATTTTATTTGTAAAAACATTTTATGTAAAACATTGGGTGTCAGACTTGGATTGGGATTCACCCCCATGATTTTTAATTTGTCATTGACCGGACTTGTTGCTGAACTCCACCGATATTGGCTTACGTTTTGCTTGCTCTATTCGTACTCCTAGGGTGGGAAGAATTGAGTACTTTTAATCGTTCTATTATTATTGCATCGTACGTTCAAAGTTAAAACTGATCATATGCTTAACTTAACGCTTCCGTGAAGCATTGCCTGCGTGGTTCAATATTCCCCAAATTCATGTGAAAGCATAACTTTTGACTCGATTGATTTCAATTAACGTTAACAGCGTTTTGTTAACTTTCAACGGACGTTGATGTGAAGAACGACTTCACTCTTCATTCAGCCAGTAAGCTTATCTCTCTCATACTAACAAGTAGTTGAATCACATTTGCCGGAACTAACCCCTCTTCCTTTTTTCTCCCCTTTAGCCCCAGGGTGTGAAGAATTTTCTTCACTCTTCTTCTTTCAATTGCATTTTTCGCTCTCTTCTACTAATACTATAGCTACCCCTTAAATGTTCGCTTCTACATTCAATTTTCTTTAACGAAACATAAGGAGGACTAATCTAAACATAAACTTGTTGACAGTGGCGCACGTCATGCTCGTGACGTCACAGCGTAGGTAGGCACAACAGAGGGCCTTAGTGGTAACCCCGGCGTATGTTGGTTCTTTCCTTAAACTACATGGGTCGAGATTAAATTCTTAAACTGCATTTTTTATATAAATTCTAATACTGCTAAATTAATGCATCTTATACTTCTTAATACCAATTAAGGTTTGTTAATTTTAAGATGTATACCCATCACACCAGTCCATTGCTAATTAATCATTTTAAATATTGATTTTCAGCAAGCCACAATAGGTAGGATTGTTGTATATATAACCTCCCTCAGAGCAGCAAGATTTATCTGAGTATTTAGTACAAAATTCTGCCTCCTTTGCACTCCTTGCAACAATACATTGCCCTGTCCTGAAGTCCCGATATGGCACCCCCAATGGATCACCGCGCGCATCATGACCGTAACTTGTTTGGCAAGGTGAAGCCAGGTGATCTCTTCGACCTTAGGGTCGAGGCCATTCAACGAGAAGCCGCCCTGGCCTACTGACCTGCCTGGTCATTGAACCCGTGCACCTCTGGCTCACCCCCCCCCCCCCTTCCTCTCTCCCAAAACTCGACTCGCAAAAGATTGCTGCCGGTCGGAGAGATTGAGAAGAAGAGGACCCTGGTGTACCATAGTTGCAGCCAAAGTGAGAATTTTTGGGGTGAGCCAGGCAAGAGTGCAAAGTGGCAAATAGTGCGACATCCAGGTCAACAGCCATCACGGGCATAGGACTAATCTCAAAGGAGTACATGTACTACATCAATGGCCATAGTTATTCCCCCATTATTTAGCTTAGACTAATTTTAACTTGATAGGGAACCTGGCTTTTACACTATTCGGACTGTGTGCGGTGGGATTGTGTGTATATATTTTTCTTGGATATTAATTTCTGGTTTGAGACTAGCATAGTCTCTGGGTCACGTGGGCCACGTGCCAGACCCCATTTTAATTTTTGATTTTTACAGACCATGTGTTTAACCCATCATTTTTATCATTTTGCATTGCTTTCAATTTGCATTCCCTTTATTATTCAATTTTTGTGTTGTTAAGATGTCCGTTTTCTTTTAATGTAAATTTGTAAATAAATCAATATTAGGTTAATTAAACATCTTTAGTATTCTTTGCTCCCTCATTTATTTAATGTTTAAACTAGGAATATTTGAGGAGTAAACCTAAGTAAGTCTATAGGTGGTAACAGCGAGGAACTTTGCATTAATATATTTGCTTCGAAGGTAAAGATCCTTATCTTTAAACTTTTAAACTACTTTACATCACTGCTCCCATTTTGGATTTTGTCTGATTACATTAACGTAAAATACCTGTCCAGCATCTCATTGGGGTAGCTGGGACGGAGCCGGAACAGAGCCTGAGAATGAGATGACTATAGACCTGACAAAGCTAGAGTAGGCCATAAATTATTTTTATTCTACGTGTGGAGTTCTCCGTCCTCTGGACAGTAAATTTCCCTTTCGTATTTAAGAGTGATGGTTAGTGAATTGTGACAGTAAAGTATTAGCAGGGTGTTTGTGCCCCGAGAGTAAGTGCTCATATCCTCCCCTGTTGAACTTTATGTAACTGTTATAAGGAGACTTTCCCAGACTAAGTTCCCACTCAGAAAATAACATTAAAAAATTCTCTACATATATATATATATATATATATATATACTGTGCTAGGTAGAATATCTTAGCGATCCATGTTTGCCAATGGTTATTATAAGCGGATGAGCATCTTGGTGAAGTAAGAAGAACTTTGTGTGTGGAGGAAATACCCCTTAAATATCGATGAAGTCACTAGCAGCAGGGTGACTAATTGGGTTTAAGGTGATAGACAAGATGCCTTTTTGGCTTTCACACCTGATACCTGGCGGTTCATCTTACCAGAATAAGTATGGACGGGCAGGAGTCACTTGTCTTAGTTAGACAGGCACTGCGCATCCCAAGGAACTGGCTATCCTTTGATGTTTCTAGCTAATGAATCCTCTCTGGATTTAGTCAGTCTAGGAAAAGCAAAAAAGAAAGAATGACTCCAAGTCTTGGGCGTAGAGGGGTGCTAAGAATCTCCCGCTTTGTAGATACTAAAGAAAAATTGATAATTGGTAACTGGAATGTTAGAGCCATGAAACTAAATGTGTAAGATATAGGAAGTGGAGAATAAATTTATGAAATATAGTTTAGATATCTTGGCCCTAACTGAAACACAAAGGGATTGGTAAAAAAAAAATCTTAGACCAAGGCAATATATATATTTATTCAGGAAGAACTGATGGAATTGGAAGAGAAGGGGTAGGAATGATGATGACACCGAAAACAGAAAAGGCATTAACTGGGTGGAGAGCTGTAAAAAGCAGATTGTTACTTGCAAA
This sequence comes from Palaemon carinicauda, assembly GCF_036898095.1. Lineage (NCBI taxonomy): Eukaryota > Metazoa > Arthropoda > Malacostraca > Decapoda > Palaemonidae > Palaemon > Palaemon carinicauda. The sequence goes on from NC_090749.1 coordinate 18,358,090, forward strand.
GTTTAAATCAAAGCAGTGCAATATGAGCATTATAGTGTGTTATGCACCAACAAATTATGCCCCAGAAGAAATGAAAGATGAATACTCTGAAGAACTGCAGAGTGTAATAAATGAGATTTCAGAGAGATATGAGAATTGTGATTGGTGACCTCAATGCTAAAGTTGGAATGATTAATCAAGGCATAGAGAATGAAATGGGTGTTGAATGTCTTGGCAAAGCTGCAAATGAAAACGGAGCCCCATTTTATGAGTTTATCTTCAGCAAACAGTCTTCTTATTGGAGGTACTCTTTTCCAGCACAAAGACATCCATAAATATACATGGACTTCACCAAGTAGTAATTACAATAATCACAGAGATCGCATAGCCATTAGTAAAGAGAGGAGGAGAACTCTGAGAAATGTAAGAAGCTATAGAGGTGCAGATATTGGTAGTGATCACCAGCTCCTCATTGCCACACTGAAAATTAAAACTTGGGGACCGTCCGCCATGTCCACCATTTTTTTTTATAATGAACCAAGTTACACCATTTCTATATATGTTTTAGACATATATAATACCTTCATCATATAAAAATTTCAGGTCATTTGATCAAAAACTTTCGGATTTATTAGCAAATATCATGATTTAAAAAAAAACTTAGGTACATTTTTCCCGACTACTATAATACCAATTGTATTGAAACTTTTACCATAAAAACTACTCTATCAACCGAACAATTCTGTCAGACAAAATTTGATTTTCCTTTTTTTTTTAATGAATTTTTATTTTTTTTTCCTCGTCTAGACGGAAAATAATCATGAAAAAAAAGTAAAATGAAAATTAAAATTTTGTCTGACAGAATTGTGGCATTTCTAATTTTCTTTTCAATGATATCTTTATCTTCAAAATTGAACAATAAATAACTGAGAAAATGTACCTAAGTGCGGATAAGTATGTTTTCGAGTTATGAGCTCCTAAAGATTTGCCATGTAAATTTCTGCATTTTTCATAAAAAAATGAAAAAAACATTATTATGGAAACTTACTTGTTATTTTTATTGTTGATATTGTTGATTTCTACAGCAAGGCTCCTGGTCCCCCCCCCCCTCCTTTAAAAGGGGTATTAATACCCTAAGTGTACTGATACACTTAGTGTAAGGGTGTCGGGAGCTGCCTCCTCCCTCATTGTTGCCAGGGTTTTGCAGAACTAAAATGCTCCAGCTTTATATTCTTCTCCTTGTTTCTCTGTCTTCTTTGTTCTTGTTTTTATCCTCTCTCTACTTCTTGCTCTTTCTGTATCATAAATTTTGAGGGAAGTGTCTATATCAGGACTTTTTCCAAATAACTTTACCATCAAGTTACTTTGCATGTATCCAAAATTATTTTCCAAAACTGTTAACCTTGATGCAAATTTTACTCTAGACATGCCAAAAAACTTTTGTTTGGGGCACTTCATCCAAAGCCTAGAATGCAGAGATTCATTTGGATTTTGAGTCCAGCCATGCAGGCATCTTTGCAATAATTTGGGGTCAGCCAAACTATTGAAAACACTTCTTATGTGTGTGCGAAGCTCATAGGGTATTCCTGCAAGATGATTTTTCCTTGTTGCATGTGATGGTATTTTTTCTTTTTTGGCTACAGCTCTATTGTAGAAACACCATGATTCAGGCCCAGCAGGGCACATTTGATGGACTGGGGGTTCATCATCAGATGTCAAGTGATAATATATAGCCCAAATAGCATTTCGCATCTGATCCACTGTTGTGTTTATATTATTTCTTATTGCCATACCATAATATGCTTGAATATTATTTATAATGGCTTGGGTCAACTTGTTTTTTCCTGACAATAAACTTCTTTTCATCTGTTTTCCGCTTTTTGTTGTTTTATATTCACTCACTTCTGATTTCATTTTTATGAGCCTGTGGCCCATTCTTTTTTGGGCATGACAAATACACTCCTCCTTCTCTACCTTCACACCTTCATATGGCCCTTGGCCTTTATTCATTTCACATACTGCATTGTATGCACTCGAGTCCCCATCCCCAACAAATGTTTTATATCTGAAACCATTATTCAATGATCTCGACCACATTCTCGTTGCTTCTTCTGCTTCCATAGCACCAGATTTTTCTTCAAAGTTTTTATTGCACTTATGATTTGGCTTATTTCCTTCTTCTTGTCCTTCCTCTTTTCCTTTGTCACATATTTTGCAATAATTACACAAAATTTCACAATCGAGTACTTTTCCTGTGAATACATCAATAACGAACCCTACACCTACGTGTGACTTATGGCCCCTTGATAACCAAGTTCCATCAAAAGACACATCTATATCTATTACGCCATTTTCATCAGGTATTGCCAACTTATTTTCTATATGAAATTTCTTTACATAATCATACGTATATTTCTGCATATCACTGTAATGTTTTTCCATTTCTTTATAAAGATAAGAACTATGTCTGGTATAAGATCCCGCTGCCAGAGGCTTACAGAAAAATCCTCCCATTTTATTCAGGCCTGCTCTTCCTATACCTGTAGTAAGAGAATGATACACTTCTTGTAAATTTGCTTCACCAAATTTATGACATTCCCTTCCCCTCCCATGCCTCCTTGGGGAGAGGTAGCTCATGTTCGTATGGCAACCATCACAAGATACTCTAAATGTTGTATCCCATCTGTCCCTTTCTGCGTGTACACTGACTGACTTTCTACAGTTTCGCTTTCTACAAGTCACACCTTTCATCATTCCTTCTAGCTGTTGTTTTGAAATTGTGTATTTCTCATCATATTCTGGGATATCACTAATATCAATCCCAATTGTATGATCAGGAACTGGCGGTGAAATCGAGTCCTCACTCCCGTACCGTGAAGGTTGAGGGCTTGAAAGCAATTCCTGGCTTACATCCCGCGACGTTGATGGCTTAGGCCCGCTAAATTCTCCTTCATCTGGCAGCGAAAATGAATGACTAAGCTGCTCCGACGAGGTAGAAGGCTCCTCTCTCTCTCTCTCTCTCTCTCTCTCTCTCTCGCAGACAATGCGAGAGCTGATGACAAAGAAAGCGATTGTTTTTTCTTCAGTTTTTCCTTCCGAGCACTCGCTAATTTTGAAAGAATTTCTTTCCTTGTACCCCTCTTTATAATGCTTTTCCTTGGCATGATATAGAATTCGCGAGGAATTATAAAAAACACTAATAAACACGTGGGCGAATGTAAACAAAAACACGTGCGTCTCACTCTCACGAGGTCTAAGACTGTACTGGCGTGTGTCGCCTAACTGCGTGTGCTGAGAGGGTGTTCAGTGAGCTCTCTTCCCCTGATACGCTACATCATTGCCAGACGTACGAAATTCAAGAAAAAAAAAACGAAAAAATCGATGTATATACAGTGAACCCTCGCTACTTCGCGGTTCGACCATCGCGGATTCACCACTTCGCGGATTTTTTTCATAACCCATGTATATACATATATCGCGGATTTTCCTGAAATATCGAAAATACCGCGATGTGACCGATGGTGCGAGATTGGAGAAAGTAAGGAAAATTGAATCATGATCGATTTTCAATATGAATGAAACTTTGAGGAGCAACAAAGATATCATTTGTTAGAGAGATAGAGAGAGGTAAGGAATGGGAGGTAGTGAAAAGTAGCCCACAGAGAGAGAGAGAGGTAGAGGTAGAGAGAGAGAGAGGTAGAGGTAGAGAGGGAGAGAGAGAGAGAGAGAGAGAGAGAGAGAGGTTTAAATGTAATAACCAAAAAAATTTGATAGGTTATAACACATTGGTGCTTATGTAATATCAACTGTATACTGTAGACGGTTTGAATAAGTTAAGAAATGGTATAAACGATACTTTGTTAGTGTATTCGTACACACTCAAGAGCGGCAGCTAGATGACAGCTGATCTAATCACAGCCAAAAGTAAAACAAAAAGAAGTCAACAATACTCGATTTTTAAAACACACCCGAAATTTAAAGACAAAAGTACACGCTTTCTTAATGTGCAATTAACTATTTAAAGAGTGGCAATTTTCTAGAATAAAATATTTCCCAAAAAATAGTGGTTTGCTGATGAAATCGGATGCAATGGATGTAGACTCGGCCTAATTTTTTCGTTTCGTATTTAATTGACACTAAGAAAACTAATTTTAGTTTCTTCATCTAAATGTAAGTATTGTATAACACGAAGAGAGAGAGAGAGAGAGAGAGAGAGAGAGAGAGAGAGAGAGAGAGAGAGAGAGAGAGAGAGAGAGAGAGAGATGAATCAGCTGTTGTAATCAAATGGCGTGTTTTTGTTTCGTGAGAATTTCATCGCCACGACTATAACAACAACATACTGTACTGAACTTTACATTATTATACAGACTACTGTAATATGATAAAGTAAAATATTTGTAATCTATTTTATATGAAATGGGGCTTTTTTTGTTTGTTTAAAATTTACATTTACGTATGTAAAACAACTCTCTCTCTCTCTCTCTCTCTCTCTCTCTCTCTCTCTCTCTCTCTCTCGTAGATTGTTTTCCTGCTTTGCTATGTATGTAGGATTTTATATAGATACGGTAAATAATATTTGTAATAACATATTTTATAAAAGCTTTCACTGTAATATCATTATTTATCACTTTCATCATGGCGTTAAATTCCGTAGTTTGTTTATGAACGTACGTTATGACGCCGTCGTTTCAGGCGGCGTCATAAAGAAAAACATTTCATTTAGAAGTCCTAAGAAAAATTAAGTAAAACATTACTAAGAACCAAATCAACATACTGTGCTGAATAATCAATATAATCAATGCAAAAACTAACCTATACACAGATGTGTAAATGCGTTTGTTTCTTCATTATAATCAGAGATAAACGTAAACAAAACATTGGTTGCCATTTTTTATCGTGCTTTTTGGCGTGTACAGGAAACGCATGATATAAAGTCGCCTTTAATATTTGTGCCTGTTTTAGTTTAGGGTACGTTAGTACATGCATTAAGTGTTCTGTACATTAAAGGGTAGTTTGTTAACAGTACTACGTACAAGGGAAGGTTTTAAAAGTGAATATACATGTTAAATAAATAGGTAAATATGGTGTCACTACTTCGCGGATTTTCACCTATCGCGGCCGGGTCTGGAACCTATCTACTGCGATAAACGAGGGTTCACTGTATACAAAAAAAAACACGCAAAGACGAACTGTCAAACTCAGTCGCGCAGACGACGTCCCAGGATGACGTCATGATTTAAAACCCCCCGTATCATCATTATTTATGAAAATAATGGGTTGAAACTTCTGGAGAACATGTACGATATGTTTCTCTATACAGAGAGACAATAAAACGATTTTTGAATTTTTCAAGTTGGTATGCCAAAATACCACCGCGGACGGTCCCCTTAAAGCACCCAACTGAAAGATGATTAGAATACCTAGGTTTGATACAACTAAGCTTTCGGAAAAAAAGCACAGAGAAACATTTGCAATTGAATGTGGGAATCTATATCTAGTCTTAGAAACTTTAAGACACGAAGAACAGACATATGATGAAGAATGGTGTGATATTTAGAACATATATCAGTCAGTTGGTAGTGAAGTAGTGGGACACACATTTACAAGGAGAAAAGCATGAATAACTATAAAAAGGAGACGGAAAAAAATGACTGTTGAAAGTTTTCGAGGAAGTAATGAAAATTACAAGGTACAACATGCCAAGTATTCCAGTATTGACAGTGAAGTGAAAAGAGAAGCCTGGAATGACTGGAGAGAACATTTAGACAGTAAGCAGATGAGACTGACAAAGCTATGAATTTAAGAAGTGGCTATGGTGTAAGAGTTGCTCATGGAATTATTAATAAAATCTCTATGGGGCAAAAAGAAGAAGAAGCATATACCCTTCAAAAAAGAGATGGTTCTGTTAGAGCAACAGTGAGGTTATGAATAGGAGAGATATAGGGAATAATTTGATTGATATAACTGAAACTGATGAAGACCTTTTGATGTCCCAATGAATGAATTCATTTTGTTTGAAGTCGAAGCTATCCTAAACACAAGCTAAAGAGATGGAAAGCTCCGGGATACGATGGGATAAGTGCCGAGATGATACTGGCCGAAAATGAAGGACTTCCAGACTACTTGCAAAATTATATTATAGAATGTGGCATGAAGAGGCAGAACCTGATGAATGAGAGTAGAATTAGAGTTTAGTGGAAGATTGAAAAAAACAAATCAGACAATGGCTAGATTAAGTGAAATTTGGAAATAAAATCTCCTGAAATTACATATAAAAACCACACTGTATATCAGTTTAGTGAGATCGGTGTTACTCTATGGTCATGGTGATGTTTGGCAAAGCAAAAACATACACATGTTCTTTGATTCTTTGTAATAAAGGATAAAATGCAGTCACGTAGGTCGAAGATATTTCTATTATCTGATATCGCGGTCGAAGTTCTCCTTGAAAAGAAAAGAATGTTGAAAGCTCATATGAGGAATTAATGAGTTTTTAAATCTATTTCCACGTAACAAAATCCGATAAGTGAGATTAATTAAGGAAACTTTAGTGTGGGAAACACATTAGGAAATTACCATTAATAGCCGGCTTACGTTGTGGAGGCAAGATTTCCATTCACAAATGAATGGTGGGGACATTCCCGGACATGGATTGGTGTGGAATTATCAAACTGAACTTACGAGTTCAAAGGGAGAGGGACTGGAAGACGTCAAACAGGACGGGGAAATCTATAAAGAAAGACAGTCAGACTGACGGGAAAGGGAACAATATATACAAACAAAAAAGGCGACTGAAAGAATAAAACTTGATTCTGAAGACTCGGTACTTTCGTTAACATCAGATTCTGGTCAGACGTACTTATTTAACAGAGAGAGAGAGAGAGAGAGAGAGAGAGAGAGAGAGAGAGAGAGAGAGAGAGAGAGAGAGAGAGAGAATAAATCCAATTAGCCATAAGCATGATTTATGCATCCAGATAATTCCATTTCTAACGTAACACCAAGGTACTCAGTCATTCTCTCCCTAAGATATGCGCTTACAGTTTCCTGCTTTCCACTATATTCTGTTTATTTTTGGAGCAAATAAAAACAATATTTCTGTCCCTTGTGTCATAACATCTGTCATTCGGACCAATTGGACGTCCATCATCATGAAAGAAAAAGATATAAAAAATGTGTATCTCTCTTTTATTGTCTTTTTCCTTGTTCATATTTTTCCTGCGGTTTATTGCTTGATTTCATTGGTGCACAAAAATACTTTATGCTGCAAAATTATTTCTCATTCAAATGGATTTTTTTTAACCCTGGATAGGTACGGTGGGTCGTTTGCGACCCCGAGCGTCAAAAAAAAACAGGTTTTTCTCACGTGACTCACCCCTGTGACTGAATTTGTGGGTGATCGACCTGCAGGAGGTGTCTCCCCTACACGCTCTAGTAGTGTCCAGATGTGCATTGCTGTAGCTGTACTCCTTCCCCGATTTCTGAGACGCGTCGGGGTCGTTCGCGTCCGAGTTTACCCTTCTGAGGTAGTTTGCATAATTATCAAAGTTATTACGTATTATGAAATTGTCGTAGAATGGTGCAACTTGTATAGGTTATCAGTTGTGGAAAGTCTTGGTGGATTGTTTGGCTACCATGTGCATGTTTTTTTTTTTAGTTAAAATGTCGTTCATCACCACGAGGACCATTTTACCGCGAGTGCCCCTTTTTCATTTTTTTTCATTTTTTTGCCAAGTCATTTTTCCGTAAGATATTGCCAAATAGTGTCGTAAAACTTTTGCTTGTTTAGTGTTGGAAAGTGTGTCTAGATGATCTGGCTACCCATGCATGACTTTGTTTTTGTCAGATACGACGTAGTTATTGGTATATTGGGTATTTAACTGCGGTTACCAATTTCTGTTTTTTTTTCAATATTTGTAAAAATTACTACGTAGTAAGGAATTGCCGTATATTATTCATTTTTTTTTCATGTTTATGTGTTAGAAAGTGTGCCTTGATGGTTGGGCTAACACGTGCATGTCTTTTTTTTTATCTGAGATGTCGTATATTAGAATGTCGGGCATTTTACCGCGAGTGTCCCTTTTTAATTTTTTTAAATTTTTTTGCCAAGTCATTTTTCCGTAAGATATTGCGAAATAGTGTCGTAAAACTTTTGCTTTTTTAATGTTGGAAAGTGTGTCTAGATGATCTGGCTACCCATGCGTGATTTTGTTTTTGTCAGATACGATGTAGTTATTGCTATATTGGGTATTTAACTGCGGTTGCCAATTTCTGTTTTTTTTTCAATATTTGTAAAAATTTACTACGTAGTAAGGAATTGCCGTATATTATTGATTTTTTTTTCATGTTTATGTGTTAGAAAGTGTGCCTTGATGGTTGGGCTAACACGTGCATGTCTTTTTTTTTTATCTGAGATGCCGTATATTAGAATGTTGGGCATTTTTCCGCGAGTGTCCCTTTTTATTTGTTTTGCATTTTTTTGCTTAGTCATGTTACCGTAAGGAATTGGCAAGTAGTGTCGTAAAACTTATATTTTTATAGTGTTGGAAAGTGTTTCTAGATGATCTGGCTACCCATGCCTATTTTTTTTTTAGCCAGATATGGCGTATATATAAGTATGTGTTCGATTTTCCTGTGATTGCCATTTTTTCGTTTTTTCCCATTTCTTTCAAAATTACTACGTACTAAGGAACTATCACAGAGTAATATTTCATTTATATGTTTATTTGTCGGAAAATATGCCTTGATGGTTTGCCTAGCACGTGGCTGAAATTTTTTTTTCTGAAATGCCGTATATTAGAATGGCCATTTTTCCACGAGTGCCCCTTTTTATTTGTTTTGCATTTTTTTGCTTAGTCATGTTACCGTAAGGAATTGGCAAGTAGTGTCGCAAAACTTATATTTTTATAGTGTTGGAAAGTGTTTCTAGATGATCTGGCTACCCATGCCTATCTTTTTTTTAGCCAGATATGGCGTATATATAGGTATGTGTTCGATTTTCCGGTGATTGCCATTTTTTCGTTTTTTCCCAATTCTTTCAAAATTACTACGTACTAAGGAACTATCACAGAGTAATGATTCCTCTAGATGTTTATTTGTCGGAAAATTTTGTTTACTTTTTTTTTGATTGAATATCATCAAATTTTTTTAGCTAAAATATTGTTTTACATTTTTTTTTTCGATTTTATTTCCCTTCAAAAAAAATTTTTTGGGTCAGAATTTTAATTTTATAGTCGTAAAATAATCGACAATTATCCAGCAACCCACCATACAATTTTTATGCATATCCAATAATAATTACATTAGTAAATAACACCTTGAAATTGACATACCCTTCCTACATTTCAAGTGGCAGATTAGGGAGTCTGAGTCAGTGTGGTTGGCGGCCATTGTGTGGACATATCCGAAGCGTAAGCTGCCCTATCTATATATATTCTTGTTCCCTATAGAATTTGTGATATTTTGGTATATTTTTACCTGCATAAATATCATATTATATATTAAATATATGTATTTTTTTACGAAATTTCCAAGTACTCAAAAAATTACCTTTAGATATGGCCCCTGATATAAATGTAATTTACAAAATAATGAAGATTTTTTTACATATTTCTATTTTAGGATAACATATGTTTATTCCCTAAAAAAATTAGCCACTTCCTATTTCATTTGGGTACCCAAAAAAATTCATGAAATTTGGACAATTTTTTTTGGCCAAAAAAAGTTACCTTTTTTTTCTCATTTCAGATCTTCACCTCCATGGGTCTGACTTCATCCAAAATACATCAAGATGTGTCCTAAACATTCAAGAATCAATTCCTAAAAGGATTTGTGTATATATGTATAAACTTTTTTTTTATGAATTTTTATGTCAGGTCTTTTTTTTTTTCTACTTAATTTTTTAAAATATTTATAATAAATAGTTTTTCTGCAGATGAGTAGTATTTATCTTTACAGTTGTTTTAAGCATTCATTGAAGTTTTTTTTGGCAAAAGAAAAAAGGAGGTTACTGCAAAAACTGATTTTTCAAGAATTTTTTTTGGCGTCGGGGTCGTTCGCGTCCGAGTATACCCTTAAAGGGGTGTCCGAGGACCGTACCTATCCAGGGTTAAGGTGAGCTCGATATCATAGACCATATTGCGTCTATAACTGATCTACGTGAATCCTCACTACCCTGGGCACATATCTGTTCTGATCATTTCATATCAGGTCAGTCTCGGCTAGGCCCTAAAAGTATTATTATTCCTGTGTAAACAAGTATCATCGTTAGTTCAGTGTGTGTGGGGGAGGGGGCATCTCAATTTTTAAACATCAAAAGGGGCATCTCAAACTTTCAAAACAAAAATTAAAAGCGCCCATATTGGCTATATTAACAAAGGCTACTTACCTTGGTCTCTATTTCGTCAAGGTGCTCATGCCTATATATAATTAGGTGTATATTTATATTTATTTTAATTTGTGTATTAAATTGTGCAGACATACAGGCCTATATGATGAATAAACATTTATTGTAAATAATAATAATAATAATAATAATAATAATAATAATAATAATAATAATAATAATAGTAATAATAATATCTGACAGCTGGTTTAACCCGAAGGGGTCTTCAGCTTATATATGAAACATCGAAAAAATAATTAAACTTTCGCATTTAATTGCAAGGAGGCAAAACGATCATCCAAGAGCATTACAATAGAGTTTGTCCATCATATGTTTATATGTATATAAGAAATTATAGCATTTGTAACCAAACACAAACGCAATGATTAGGCATGAACTGATAAAGATTTGACATTATAATGCAAAACTTTTACATACATTTTGACAATCAAAAATTATAATACACAAGGTTAGGCTAAATGATCAATATTAGCTTTATAAATATAAACACTCTCTTCATTGGCCCAGTGTTTATCTAATTTTGGACTTAAAAGCATTAAAGAGAAAAACAATAAATTCTGGTAGCAGATTATTCAATGGAAATATATGCCCACTCATGTTCTGCCTTTGTAAGTTTAAAAAGCATCTGAATTGCATGTGCCATAAGTTGAATGAATTCTGCATCTGGTATGGATCTAGGCCATCAATTAGATCGAGTTTCTGCTTGTAAAATCGCTTATCATCACCCGACAATTGTTTGACAAAGTCGCTCCTATTGTCCATATTCGCTGTAGCAGCCGCCATGGTTTCGCTTTGTATGTCCTCCAGCATGGCCGCCGGCGATTCCCAGTGACGTCATTGAAAGGAATTTATTGCAAGATAAAGATTTAACATTAGAAAAAGTATTGATAATAGGCAGAGCTTTAGAAACATCAAATAGGCAAAGTAACATAATAGATAGTTCTACAAGCAATAAAATGGAAAATTCTAAAATTAATACAATAGGTTCTAAGTGGAAAAACAACGAGAACCAGAGAAGGAATATATCAAAGTCTAGTCATAGAAAAGTGCCTAACACTAATGTTCATAAATATCAGTATCAGGCCTATAAACAGAAACAACAAGAAAAACACAAGTGTTATAGGTGTGGTAAAACTGATCATCTTGCATAGGAAGCAAAGAAATGCCCTGCTACTGGACAAACATGACAGAATTGTAGAAAGATGGGACATTTGGAACAGTATGCAAAGAAAATAAATGCTACAGTTGATAATATTGGTCAAGAGAATAATGCGGAAAATGTTCATGATGATCAGGTTAGGTCAAAAACTGATTTTGTCGCAAAAATTCTGTCAATAAAAAGGCAAAGAAACATATCATTTTAGAAGTAATCATAAATGGTAAACCAATTTTGTGCAAGTTGACACAGCAGCCGATGTATCAATTATGTCTGAGAAAACAGCTAAAAGCATTCCTAGTTTGTTATTAGAAGGTAAAAATAGAGTTTTGAAAGGTTATAATGGTTTTGATATTCAGGTAATAGGTGATTCGAACGTAGAAGTACAGTACAAAGAACAGAAATTAGAGAGAATGCCATTAACAGTAGTAAAAGGTAAAGGACAAACTTTGCTAGGTTTAGATTGGCTACAGTATTTGAAATTAGATTAGCCTAGTATTTTCAAGACATATTTGAAGATAAAGTGGGTACAGTAAAGTACGCAAAGGTAATTTCAGTTTTGAAACCTGACAGTGCTCTAGATATTGTGCTCCCAGACCAGTACCGTATGCATTGAAAAGTGCAGTTGAAACAGAAATCAGGAGGTTGGAAAATTAAGGTTCCTGGGAAAAGGTTACATATTCTGACTGGGCTATACCATTAGTTCCTATTGTGAAGGAAAATGGACAGGTTAGTTTATGTGGAGAGTACAAAGTAATGTTGAAGCCACAACTGCAAGTAGCTAAACATCCATTACCAAATCCGAAAGACATGTTTACAATTATGTCAGGATGCAGTGTTTTTTCTAAGTTAGATTTAAGACATGCATTTCAACAGCGTCCCATGGATGACACTCCACAAGAATTATGTACAGTAAATATATCCTTAGGTTTGTTTAGACCAAAGAGATTATCTTATGGAATTGCATGTATTCCAGCTATATGGCAACTATAGATCAGATTTTTCAGGAATATAAGGAATATTCATTTTCATAGATGACATTTTTATTGCTGGTAGAGACAGAAAAGAACATAGAGAAAGATTGCATACAGTTCTGAAGAAGTTGAAGAAACATAATATTAGAGTAAATAAGAGCAAATGTATTTTAGAAGTTGATTCAGTGGAATACTTAGGTTTTGTAATTAATGGCAAGGGTATTCACAAAACTAAAGAGAAGTATGAATCTGTACAATCAAATAAAGTACCAGAAAATTTTAAGGAATTACAATCATTTTCAGGTTTAGCAACATTTTATGGGAATTTCATTCAGAATTTGTCTACAATTGCACATCCATTGTATAATTTGTTGTATAAGGGTGTAGAATGAAAGTGGACAAAAGATTGTCAGGAATCTTTTGAAAGAATCAAACAGGAAATAACATCATCTACATTCCAAGCACATTATCAAATGGATTTACCAATTAAATTAGTATGTGATGCATTAAACGTAGGTTTTGGTGCAGTATTATCTCATGTAATGCCAGAAGGAACAGAAAAACCAATTGCAGTCACTTCTAGAGTATTGAATAAGGCAGAAAGGAATTACTCTCAAATAGAAAAAGGTTTAGCATTAGTGTATGGAGTTAAGAAATTTCATATGTATCTTTATGGTAGGAAAAAGTTCACACTTGTTACAGATTATAAACCTTTATTAGCAATATTGGGTCCAGAAGCAAGTTTAACTACGTTGGTAGCTGCAAGACTCCAACGTTGGGCAATTACGTTAGCCGCGTACCACTATGATATAGAATACCGTCCAACATCAAACGTGGGTAATGCAGATACTTTATCTAGATTACCAGTAGACAAAACGCAAGGAAAGTATGATGATCGTATTCTGTTAATTTCTGTATATGATGTACACATTACAGCCAAAGATGTAGCACACAATACCAAGAGAGACCCAGTACTTAGTAAGGTTTTAGAGAGTTTAATGAGAGGTAGGGTCTTATGTGGAAAAGAAGAAAATTGTAAACCCTCTAAGGATATTTGGTATGAACTGAGTGTAACACAGTTGTGGGAAAATTTACTCCCTCTCAGCATACATACAAGCCCCCCGCAAAGCAACACATACCGAAAGATTTACACACAACAACGCATGTTGTCTTGTGCACCGATGTAAGCAAACCACCATTGACATGCCCTTCCACAGGTCCTTTCCTCATGATCCGTTGCACTCCCAAGGCTTTCTTGATTAGGATTTCTGGCAAAGAAGACAGGGTATCTTGATTATCTAAAACCTGCATATCTCCTGTAAGATGACTCACCTACAGTTCGCCTCTCTAGATCCATGTGCCATATTTCACATGCATGTCTTTTTTTAGGAGGGAAGCCGTGTACCGTACGGGTTTCATACGAGCTCATACAAAATAATGATATTGCTTTTTTTATCTCTTGCTCTCTTCCGCACTGATGATAGATAAAACATGGTTCACATTGTTTGAGTGTTTTCACAATGTTACTCTCAACTGTTTGTATAAAGGCTCGTTATCTTGTTGAATAAAGATGATTTGCATTCACCTCACCTCTGCGTTAGTACCTTTCAGACACCTCCCACACTTCTTGCACAAATGAAAACAGTCCCAAGTTTTTTGTTTGATCGTCATCAGATGAATAACAGAAAATATTAATGCATGAACACAAGCTTGTGCAAAGCCTCAAGCATAAAGCATTTCAAGAAACTAAATGCAAGGGAAAAAATTCTAAGGTATTCAAGATCAATCTGCTGCCATGCATAATGCTAGGCAACAGCTTTACCGCTGTACTAGAACGGTTTGTTTTTATTTACTCTGGGAAGATTAGTGTTTCACACAAGGAAGTCAGAATTCTTGCCTTTTATTAGGGTAGAGTTGATCGTGCATTCACAAAAGAGATAAATTACATATCTAAATCAATTTGTATTTCTTCAAACAACTGATTTTTGAATCTCCAAGTCAAGTCGTCCAATTTGGAACCTTCACAAGATAACTTGTGATTATTGCAATCTTACAAGAGAGAAATAATTAGCAGAAAAATGTCAAATCCTCCAAAAGCTTTATCTCCTGCCTTGTGAGAGAGATTCAGGCTATCAAAGGAAATTGTTTCCATAAACACTTTCTTAAAATGTGAACGCCGGATAGCATACAATTACCTATTGCAGGAACACAGGTTTCTTGTTAAGAAAACTTCCTTAAATTCTAAGCCTCAAATGATGTCCTTGTACAAGCAGTATTACCACTTATTCTAGATTCCTAATTGCTTTAAGCAAATTAAAGGCCTAGTCAGATAGTCAGTGGCTCAAGGAGCTTACCTTGTTATCTATGCTCGCCATGAGCCTGATTTGAGCTGCGATCCTGAGTTGTGTTGTGAGACTGGATTACTTGCAGATAAGAGATTGCTTGTTTTGAGCCAAACTCTCCGGTAAGAGGATAGATTTGCACCTTTGGCGCTGCAATGCAAGATTACTGTGAGGCAAAGTCGAGAGGTGCTGAAAGAACGTTTGTTCAAATAAATACTCTCACAAAGGTTTTCACCTTTAATGTCAATATCCAGGCTATCTGTGAGCCCGAATCCGGTCGTGATGCCAAATCACAGGCTAGCCAGGTCTTGAGGTGTAGAGAGAAAGCTTGTTTTAAACAAACCTCCCTGGTGGGAAGGCTAACTTTCACTCTTGTTGCCAAGATCTAGACTTACTAAGAGCTTGAATTGCTTCACGAGCCAGACTCACGAGGGGAAGAGAAATCTCTTGCTTCAAGCAAACTCTCAGGTGAAAGAAAAACATTCACCTTTGGCACCACGACCCAGGCTTGCTAGAAATCGCTTACATTAAGCGAAACTCTCAGGTGAAAGGCTAGCTTTCACCTTTTGGCGCCGTCAGTCACTGCGACAGCTGTCAGAATCTCATAGGAGTTTCAAAGAGCTAGGTCACTCTGCGTAGGAACGTGAGAATACTTCTGAGCTGCCTGGATACATAAACTACCAGGGTAGAAAATCAGGTCACCACAGCAAGTGCATCCGCAAAAACCTTGAAGGGTTGACAAGCTCAAAGGGAAAAAAAAGGCAGGCATATCTCTCAAGTGAAAGGCTAGCTCCCATTTGAATACACATAGGGCACTGATAGGTACATTCTAGAGAATTTTGAGGTTTAATTGCTGAACAAGTCGTGTGATCAGCTGCAAAGCTACAGCTTCAAATAAGCATGACTGGAACATTAAATCAGCAGGACTCGCTAGACTGCTTGTTGCTCATGTGTGTCCATCAACAGATTGGCATACACAGATGGCACGATATCCGAACAATATCCGTTTCTAGAGGTTCTCTGATATTAAAACTTCAAAAGAAGTCTAACTCTAAGGCAGTAAAGATGTTTATCTTTATTCAACCTAAAGAGTAAAGGAGTCATGATATAATTAAAACTTCAACTCAAGGACAACACTTCCGAGACACTAACTCATCAACCAAGAATTTAACAAAAAGTAAGTCTCATTGCACAGAGAGTTAGGAATGTGGTCAGAGACATCTGTCTTTGACCACGGCTGATATCAAAGGGAAGAAGGTGTGCGTGAGTGGGGAAGGTGCTTCTCCAGCTACAACTGATTAAAACCGGTCGGTTGTTTACACCTTGTTAAAAGTTTTATAACTATGCCAGCTGGCGCGGATTTCTGCTTCTATTGTAAAAAAAAACATGGGGTTTGTATAGTGTGTAGGAATAATTATCAATCTTCATGTGTAAAGCTCTTATTTACAATTCTGTGGTATTTTAGTAAAGTACTCGTTTGCCGAATGGTTCACTCTAGTACCCTAATAAGTGTAGGGCATTGCATGAACCTGAAATAAAACATGGTTATGAGAGGATTGATGGCTGATGAGAAAAAAATTAAATTGCAATATACTGCACAACAAAATGGTAAAATGAAAAATAAAAAATTTTACTTTGAATACTTGACCATGAATACTATAACGAATAGAGAAACTCTCTCACTCTGGGAACAGGAAAGGCCTCAAATTCTTCAGAGTGGAAATGATGCGAATTTTGGCCGTGTTCCTCAGTATACTCACAAGCGCTGGCTCATGTGTGTTCGTCTCTGAAAGCAAAATAAACAAAGACTCTCGCTCATCATCTTACAAACAATGTGGTGCAAAACCAAAGGAACCTTATTCTTGAAAGGCAAAGACTTCTTGTTCTTATGATCCTCATTCTCTTTCTCTTCCTCCTAAGTGGAAATATAGCCAATCAGACTGTTCTTCTCCTGTGAGTGACACCCCAAGAGACACCTCCCCACGAAGGAGCAAACCTGACCAAAACCCTTCATCTACTGGAGATCGAGATTCCAGTACAGCCACATCGTCTGTATCCTCTGAACGCTGAAAGTCTAAGCTGAAGTCTTTTGCTAAGGCCTGCCCTTTAATACCAGCTTTCTTTAGTTCCTGAGATTTGTCTCAAGGATGAGATCAGTCAGTCTCAGAAGACACCTCGAGGCATGGGGATTATGCTTCCAGGTAAGATCCTCCCTCAGGTAGGCAGGAAGAAAAGACATGAGACATTTAGGATGAACTCTCAACGCCCCACGAAACGAGGTCTTCCTCGAGATTCGATTTGCATTGCATGAGACAGAATTCCATTAGTTAATCACCTTTGTTAATTAGGAGTAAAGGAGAAATGATATCAATTTCAACTCGCATGGACCATACCTTTTTTAAATCATAAATTCGTTATTTTTCTGAATGAATATTCTTATGTTTAAGTAGTCGAAGAATAATATTTGTTCCACATTATTAATAGTTACCATTAGATCATATTCATTCTTTTTTTTTTAAACAGGGTTTTCTTAGTACTTTGCAGGATGTTAACTGAACTTTTAAATTGTTGTCGGTTATCAAAAAAGTTAAAACTCTTTTTCAAATACCCAGTTTTAAATATTTAACTTAGCCGGTGGATATATATGTAGCTAACGTCTCCGACGGTCGACAGATTAAAAAAAACTCACAAACGATTGCCGTGGTGGTTGCTGGGTGTGACCACTAGCGCCGACTGCTGGCCAGGTACCGTATATATTTCCCCAGGAATTCAGTTCTTCTCTGTCGGTTGAAATGACAACATTGGTTCCGCTCCCGCTTAACCTCAAAGTTTTCAACTAATTGGTGAAGTACTTTTTTCATGGTTTTATGGCTTTTGCCGTGTTGGATCATTCTCAAACAATAAGATCTTCAATAGAAACTCTTTTTGAAAGGAGAGAAATATTTTTACCTTTTTTTTAAATATCTCTCTGGATTTTCCATAGATTGAGAGAAGATGGCCGACCCTTCCTCTAGTGTATGGAAGTGTGTTAAAGGCTTTTAGTTTTTAGTAATTTTATATTTTTTATAAGCAACCTATGCCTATCCTTTGTAGGTGGTACTGACTTGGAAAACGAAGTTAGGCAACGTTGAGCCCATTCAACTTTTATATTTTATATTTTTATAGATTGATGGGATTAATATTTTAAGTGATTTTTTGTCTTTTAAAATTCATTCTTTGAATAGTCTTCGTTCTGTTTTCAAAGATGAACTAGCATTAAGTTTGTTTATACCATGTAGTTTGCTCTATATCGTTACGATATAAAGAGAATCACAGTGTCACTTTGCAGAAGAGTTAATTGATTTTGACATTTAGTTTATTCTTCTTACAAACTGAAGTTTTTTTTTAAATACTTTTAAAAGGAACATGTTATTTTGCCTTTCTTAGTTCTTTTAGTATTTTTCTTTAGTCAAATAACCTTTTATTGACGAAGAGTAAATAAGCCAATACTCTCGTGACAAGAACCGTGTGTCATTGAAGAGAGAGAGAACGATCCTAATCTTTGTTCTCGTCCCAAGTCTCTATACAAGGAGTTTGGGAGTGAGTATCGTCGTTTCTCTCCATTTAGTTATTTACTCTCGTTCCAAGTCTCTGTACAGAGAGAAAGAGAGAGAGAGAGGATAAAATGTAGTCATTCACGTTCTAGTTTTTGTTCTCATCCCAAGGCAGTGCACAGTGAGAGATAGAAAACGTAGTCCTTAGCGATCTAGTTTTTTAGTCTCCTCCTAAGTCACTGATCATTTTTAACTTTATATATTTCCATTGTATTATATATGTATATGTTTATTAATTTTTGCATGTGCGATACATTATGTACTAATGAGCCCACATTATACGACATATTTCGCAATTCTAACATTTTGATTTAAGGGAGAATTGCTTGCTTCAGAGAGAAATCAGCTTTATTCATGTCTAATGTGAAATTATTAAAAAATGCGAGTGTCAGTGAAGAAAGTGCGAAAAACATGTTCACTGTTGCGGAGGGTTCGTCTGTTCATGCTTGTCGCCTACCCAGTCCGAGACCTCTTTCAAGCTCCCCAACCCCTGGGAGAAGGAATGTCACAAGACCAAAGGGAGCGAGAGGCTTTAATCAACGAACAGACGTTCCCTCAAAGGTATCAGACGTAGCCCCTCAAACACGTCCTTACCATAAGTCAGGAGAGACTAAGTTCTCCTCGTCTTCCGGTGACTCGTTTCTTAAATCTTGGTGTAAGGTTTCGAGACCGTTGAAACGTAAATTAGTTCCTTCAGAACAAGATCAACGTCCTGGCTGTAGTCATTGGGACAACCCAGACCGTACTCCCTCATCGGAGGATAACTCTCCTATTAAGCGATCTCTTTTATTGTCTAGTTTTGTGGCCCCGGAGGCCTATTCTGAAAGTCACGATCCCGTTTTGCTTTCTGGTCGTTCAAGACGTGACGTTTATTATGAGTGTCCTGTTCATAGCGATGACGTTCATGTACAGACGTTACCGACGTCACGATCTATTCCGAGTGCGGTTGATCCGAAGTTAAGTGTTTTGCAAGATATGCAGTTAAAGCTTTCTTCTTTAATGAAAGCTTACGATCCTGTTCCTGTGCGAAAGGATCCTTTGCTTACTGTACGTCACGATTCTGGAAAACGTGATTCAGGTCTTCAACCTTCTAAACGAGATTTGTTACATCACGCTGACGTTACCCCTAGTGTCAGCTTTACTGTTAAACAAGCTGCTGAGCATAAATCTCGACGTAACTTTGATCGACAGTCAGTTAAGTCAAGTCGTAACTTTGATCAGCAGTCACTGCAGTCCCGCCGAGATTTTGAACATCAACCACCGCAGTCACAACGTGACGTTGAGCTGCAGACACCGCAGACACGACGTGACGTTGAGCGGCAGACACTGCAGACATGACGTGACGTCGAGCGTCAGTCACCGAAGTCACAATATGGCATCGAACAGCAGTCACCGCTGTTACTACGTGACGTTGAACGTCAGTCACTTGAGTTACGACGTGTAGTAGAACAACATTCTCTCCAACTTTAACTTTTTTTTTTGCATGTTATAACAAACAGCAGAGCAAGTTATTATTATTAGAGGGCCAAATAATAGTACAGTAATTGAGGACCTTGAAAAGCAATTATCAACATTCAAATAGCAAATACTTATTTTAAGATTTTACTATGGTTAAGGTATGATGATAAACATTGGTTAGCATAGAAACAATCAAGGTGCAGCTTATTCGGACCGTGGCTGATTCGGACCAGGCTGATTCGGATCTTTTTCTGGCTCATTCGGACCTGTATTAAGACTGATTTGGACCTTCAAAGCTGGTTGATTCGGACCTTATATAAGCACCTGTTAATGAACATACATTTAATGTAAAATTAAAGCAAAAGTTATCAACGTTCGTTAAGAAACTTTGGCCACCGTGGATGAGGAAAAATAACCCAACACAACCCAAAGTAACTTATGCTTTACTCCTTCATTAACCCAACCGTGTTCCCCAGTGAGAACCCTTTTGATGTGAAACTTTCTTTCATTGCCTTAAACAGATCGGTAGCAGAATCATCCTGAGGTTCAACTAAATAAAAATGATAATGCCGGGAAAGTCCTTCTGGCTAACTAAATGTATATGCAAGGAACGACTGCGTCCATGACGCCATCCAGCTGGCAACAGCTCTTGTTACGTTAATTACAATCCTAATCGAAGAAAAAACTAGCAAGAGCTTACATTTATACAATTCAAAGATAGTACGTGACTTTCCAGAAGCAGATGAGGCTGGGGAAGACATCATCGCAACAAAATAAGCCAAAATAGTGAGAGATAACACGAGATAAACCCCGGTCAGCAAAGCTACAAGCGAAAGAATGACTAGATGGCGCCAAGCAGAGGCGGGCTGGCGCCCAATTACAGTACAGTAGGAGCGTTGCCTTAATAACGGCTCTCCTATAATTCTTGCAACTTTCCCCTCTCGAAGCGTAAATGCTATTAGGGGTGTAGATAGCTATGTAATGTGTAAAGAATACGTCCTCTGATATTATGCGATATCCCTTTTAAAATTTATAAGGGATATTCGCTCCAGGCGTTAGAATTCTGGATACCTTTAGTAAATTCCCTGGGATATATCACTGTAGTCAAATAAAACCTAGGAAGCTACTAAGAATGAACTTCCATCAGGACGACATGGCTACCTCACCAAAAAATAGATTTTTCGCGTCGCTCAAAATCCATTTTCTAGCTTACATTTATCAAAATATTGTACCAATATACATAGTGGTTTTGTAGTAATACGGTCTGTTTTTTCATCTATTATTACGGAAAAGAGCCTCTTTCTAAATATTCCAAACAATTCTATACCAATTTTTTTTCTCAAATACTTGTCTAATCATGTTACAAAACATAATAAACAGAGAAACCAGACTGATAAAAGGTGTCCTACCTCTAGAAAGGATCACACCTATACAAATTGACTTACAATGGCTGCGTAATACAGTCAGGATTGAGTTCAAATTATGTACAATACTATCCATCAAGTTATCAAAACAGGACGTCATAAGTATCTAAGAAAATTGCTACATATTGTGTAGCCAACAAATCGTGTTGAAACAAAACTAGTTACAGATTGTTTCAAATTATTGGAACACAGATAAGTGTCTACTGTAGGTTCAAGACCCTTAAATGTGCGCCCCTGAGACTATACAATAAGCTCCCACTTCACACCTGAAAGACTGAAGATATTATTAAAACTTTCTAGAGGAAACTTAAGTCTTTCTTATTTTCTAAGTAGCCTACTTTGATAGTGTGGATTTGACAATAAACAAGCAATATGTGGTGTGAAATGCTGAATGCCTTGGAATTCACATGATGAAATGACTGTGAAGGTCCTAAATTAGGGTTCCCCTGCTGTATGGGACCCGCCCTTAAAATAAAGAATAATGCGAAAATCCTTTGTTTTTGTTAATCATTAAGATTTTGTTAATCACCCAGCGTGAGGAAATAAACTTAATGTATATCCATATTGAAAGAAGTCTAATTTGGCTTGATTACCCTAAGTTTACCCTAATAATAGCATCACCCCAAACTCCACCCTAAAGAGGTCCCAATTACCCTAGTTTAGGGTAATAATTCCCAAAGTGGAAGCCTTGGCTATAAGCCTCTTTATGTCAAAGGTAACTTTGTGTTCTTGTCCGAATCATTCAAAACAGCCTAGCAAATGGTCCAAATGAGCCTTACTAATTATCCGAATCAGCCTAAATACATGGTCTGAATCAGCCAAGAGTAAGGTCTGAATCTGACCCGAATCAGCCACGGTCCGAATAGGCCACGGTCCAAATCAGCCAGCATTTGAAACAATCAGTAGCTTGAGTAATCCTTATTCCTACAATCCCAGTTTTAATCACGAAAACTAAACGTAATTATTGCGATAAAAATCATGGATGTTTGTGTTGTGTGAAACCAAATTGTGTATCCCAAAATGCAGGCCATCTTATGTGATCTATGTGAAAGATGGACTCACAAGACATGTCGCACAGTTAAGTGGCTTTTTCATTTTACTGTTGTTATTTTTTTTTTAAATATACTCACTATGCAGACACTATATTAAGGTCTTATTTCTACCTGTATGTATGTACGTATGTATGTATGTATGTATGTATGCATTTATATATGTTATAAAGATGTGATAAAATACGATTGCGATGTTTTCTTTTCTTAAGTAAACCATAAGTACATTTAGTTTTGAACAATTTTAGACATGGAGAAGTAATGAAAAAAATTAAAAAATAAGTGATATAGTTGGTATAAATATACATATACTAAAATAATTACTTCAATTCAAATGTTCTTATAAGTGATATGAGCCCTATGTATGTTACACAACTGCATTATACAGAGGAAATATTTGTATCTAGCTGATAAAACAGGAATATGCTTTGATGAACAATTACATATACGAATTGAGTATCTCGGTGCAGTTTACAAACAAAGAACAATAGAACAAACCAAAAAAGAAATAAATATCTGTATAGGTTAAGAAACAACCAAAAAAAAGTTAAGAAATGACCAAATTCTTAGATACGAAATGACTACAGTTGAACTCATCCGCTAGTTCTGATCGGTTACGAAACGACCATACATTTACAGTTATGATATGGCAAAGTTACAAAGCTACAATAATCCGCAGAAACCCTAACCTTAATTAACCTAAACTATTATACCTACTCCTAAATTAGCAAACATCTTAGTATCTTTGAGCTGCAAATATCATAGTAACTTTGAGCGGTGCATTGGTGAATATATACCAACCTACCTTAGCATGCAATTACTTTTAGGATAAAGCATATTTGCTGCAGAAGTTTTTGCAGGTGAGAAGTTAAGTTCATTCTGCCCTCACAGCTGCTGTAAACATTTAATGGTTAGTTCTTCAAATCATCGAAATTTAACGTTGTCATCATGGCTCGCCATTCAAATTAAGAATGTTACTAAACAGATCAAAGCAAGGTGCACCCAAATCTAATTTCCCATTGAAACATCTAAATATTTTGATGGAATCTGGAAGGTTTGAAGATTGGCGGACACGGGCTAGCATAGGCGCTAATTTGTTCTATCAAAGAAATATTTGTTATCACAATATAGCCAACCTTCAGTAAGATGTTCCAGCTTCAGCATGTCATTAAATATTGCAATCAGAAATTGGGTATAAATGTGTATGTATATGGTTTTAACCCACGTTAATTGTACTGTTTAACAATTTTAATATAAGTAATCTTGTACTAACCAATTGACTGTCAACCAGGCAACTTTTCCGGAAATGCTTTGATATTCTGTAAAGAAAAAATCTTCTAGGTAATATTCCCCAAATAATGGAACCTGCAAAGTTAATATAGGTAGTAGGTTGACCAGGGCACTAGACACCGTTATAGATACTACTGTTAGAGTTATGGGTATCCTTTGACCTGCCAGACAGTACTTCATTAGACCCTTCTTTCTGGTTACGGCTCACTTTCCGTTTGCCTACACATACACTAAATATTCTGGCCTATTCATTAAAGATACTCCTCTGTCCTCATAAAACTGACAACACTAAGATTACCAAACAATTTCTCTTCACCCAAGGGGTTCACTACTGCACTGTACTTCTTCAGTGGCTACTTTCCTCTTGCTAAGGGTAGAAGGGACTCTTTAGCTATGGTAAGCAGATCTCCTAGGAGGACAAGCCAAAATCAAACCATTGTTCTCTAGTCTTGGGTAGTGCCATAGCCTCTGTACCATGGTCTTCTACTGTCTTGGGTTAGAGTTCTCTTACTTGAGGGTACACTCAGGCACACTATTCTATCTAATTTCTCTTCTTGTTGTGTTAAAGTTTGTATAGTTTATATAAGAGATATTCATTTTAATGTTATTGTTCTTAAGATATTTCCATTTTCCCTTCTTCCTTTCCTCACTGCGCTATTTTCCTGCTCTTCAAAATAGGGTTGTAGCTTAGCAATAATGATAATAATGATAATAATAAAAATTTTAATAATAATAAGGGGGAGGAGGTGGAAGACCTTGGTAATTTAGGCCTCATCAATTTAGGTTACAGGTTTTGAGTATAATGTAGTTAGGAATAGATCGAGCCTATACAGCATACGTAAGTTCCAGAGATACTTTAGATCTACATAATACGAGCATAATTATAATAATCTCAAGTAATACAAGTCTTTCTTGATTGGAGAGAGAGAGAGAGAGAGAGAGAGAGAGAGAGAGAGAGAGAGAGAGAGAGAGAGAGAGAGAGAGAGAGAGAGAGAGAGAGTTAAGCTACTACCGATTGGGAAGCGAAGCATTTTGGGATAAAGGTCACGACCAAAACTTACTTTAATTTATGACCTTTACAAATTCCTATAAAATCCATTTTGTTTTTAGGTAACTGATAATAAACTGAACGTTTACTGACAATAATTATGAGTTTCATCAAGTTAACTTTGGGCTATTTTCTATGTTGGAGCCCCTGGGGTTATAGCATTGTACTTTTCCAACTAGGGTTGTAGCGTAGCAAATAGTAATAATAATAATAATAATAATAATAATAATAATAATAATATCTAGGAAAGGAACTTATTGTTTAGACAAACAGGCAGTTTGTGGCTTATAGTGAACGCTTTTACAACGGTTCATTCTTCTTTGTTTTTGCTTAATCTCAGTTTTAGAGAAGTTTTAGTGAAAACAGTAATTACATTATTGAATGTTCCTCTTAAGTCTAGAGTTTATTTATTGATACTTTGGAAGTTCAAACTTGGATGGTATAATGTTGCATTTTATAATTATTGTGTGTTGAGATAAGATTCAATTATCTGGAAAATCAGAGATTGCAAAACCAAAGGTTGGAAAGGATGGCAGAAGTAAAGATTAAACTGAATCAAAAGAGTAACAGAAAATACAGGTAAAATGAAGAAATAAAACTTTCATTTTATTACTTATTATACTTGGCTGTGTAGCTTACGAAATTGCATCCAATCTAAGTTGCATGTTGCCCAACGATAAAAGTATTATTAATAAGAGCAGAAACAAAACTTATCTCCCCCGTCTGTTGGTTGAATCGATCGATGGTATTTCCATCTGACTCAGTATGACGTTGCCACCATACCACACACACCCTCGTGAGTCAGGGAATGTCGGGGAAATTATATCTGTAGGAGAGTTGTGGCTGACTCACAGTCCGAGATGGAACTTTCCTGGCTAATATCAGTCGGGGGAACTATGTATGTAAAGAGTAATTGTGTAATGAGTTACTCTTGAACAGCCTTGCATATTGTTACCATTTAAGATTTTGTGTTTGTTTTTATAATTATTTGTTAAGAAATTGATTGCATTTTTTATGTAACATTTATGGAAAATTATTGATATTTTACATATATAGTGTAAGAAAAAGATCAAAGTTTTAGAAAGAGGCTGATCAAGATTATCCACTATTTATGCAAGTTCATGCAACATGAATTGTGAAAATATTATTGCATATCCATTAGGGTACACTAAAAACACTGAAGTACTAGGTGTACCTTCAGTCCTTGGGAGAGACTTCCTAAAGTCAGCTGTCAAATGTTGGCAGCGTGATTATCCTACTCAATGACAAAGTTCTTAATGAAGTATTAATTGATGAAATTAACCTTTACAGAGAATAGCTCGTACCAGCGGTGAATTCAGGACAATTCTTTGAGAGACACTTTAATACTAAGGATAATTAAGCAACACGAAAAAAAAATCGGTTTGAGCGATTCTTCTTTGAGTGGAAAATGATGTTTCCTTATAGAGAGACAGAGACCACTTCGTTCTTCTCAATGGTACAGCAGTTGTTCTGGATTCCAACCCCCAATCCTTGCCCATTTTACCTAATTTATTACTAAGAGTGCAACCATTGTTTCCTCAGATACCTCGATCCCTTTCATGTTCAAATCTATTCGATTAAATGTATTCAACCGAATAACTACATAATAGGAAAATAAATTAAAAGAAATGTTGATCCCAATATAAATTGTTTATTGTTGTAATAAGTATAAACAAATGATTAAGATGGAACCAAGGAGTGTTTTCTCCAGAAGTAAGTTTCATTACAGAATCATTTTAATTTCTTTCCAATATGTTTTCATAATAGTGAAAACCATCTTAATTAATTGTGATATAATGACTGATAAGTAATTTTACATTTCATTCAAGATTTGAAACGACCAAATATTTTTCTCCAGCTTTGTAGCTTTGAATCAGAAAAGACCAAAATATTATCCATTTCATTCATACAGCATTTGATAACAGTATCTGAAAAAGATATTGAACAATGCTTGGTTCTGGAACAAAAGGGCTGAAGGATATCCAGAGAATAAAATTGAATTTGGACAATTGACCTTTTTGTAAATGAAATTAGAAAAAAGAGAAAGAAAACCATAATATTAATTGCAAAACAGTTTTCGTTTAAGTATTATATACTAAATGGTAAAACAACATTATATTATATATATACATACACACACACATACACACACACACACATATATATATATATATATATATATATATATATATATATATATATATATATATATATATATATATATATATATATATAGAAGTCTGTTGAAAATTAAATGAATATCGATTCACAATGTAGATAAACAAAAATAGTTCAAAGAAATTCTATCAAAGAGGAAATTTTAAGTATTGAGCTTGCAACTTATTCCATCATCCTGAAATGTTAACGCTGCATGTAGCCTACCTAGATGCTCATATACCTGAATCAGTTAGACCTGGTTAATTGATCAACTCTTGATGCTAATTTCCAAAACCCCCTCTATATTACACAATACTTTGTGCTCTATTGCATCTCCCTAAGAAAACCAGATTTAACTGGGATTTTAATATTCAGGCTTAATTCCAGTCTAGGTAATGGTAGGTCAAGTGGTAACAATTGGGTTCCTTCCTTCAGTGTATGATGCGTCTCCAATTGATCTACTTGTAAGGAATATTATCTACTTTGAGGTATAAGAAAAACCTTACTAAGATTCTTTTTGAATGAAACTTATCGCCTACATCGATGTAGTCAGTTACTACAAATCGGCTTCACTATTAGTAATAAATATAAATTCTTTCTCTTGTTGTTTTCAATTGGTAATAAACTGAATCTCTTTTCTTTCCTCTCAGTCTCTTGAAACATTCAAGTTGACTCCAGAGGGAAAATTAACGCCTCTTATTTTGACTTACATCATTGCAAAAGGAATCACTTATTTATTGTCGGTTTTATATTTAATGTTCTATTGTGAACTTATTTCTCAATAAATATAAACTTATTTCTATGCTGCCTTTCAAGATACAAATCAAATTAAAACTTTATCTCTAAGAAACGCGAGCATGGTTAGCAAAGAATGTTTGTTGAATCTCTCAGGTTTGTTGAATGTGAGAGTGTTGGCGCTCTACTTCTCCAATCCCGGATCCGGTTATCGGAGCTGGTAGGTTTTCCTGGAATCACTTTCCACACATTAATTTAAGTACTAATTTCTAGTGGTCCTTCGAACCGGATCTGACACCATTGATTTATGCAATCATGAAATTTTAAACTTTTTAAATTCGCTCATATCCTGGTTATGTCGTCCATAAAACTCATACACTGGCTATTTTGGAGAATGATTAAGTCCCTACTTTGATAGGCAAAGAGATGTTATAGGACGTAATATTAGTGGTATACTTCAACGAACAAAGGAAAATCTACAAAGAAGCATTTTTACCCAGAAAGTTCTTACCTGAAGGTGTTCTATAGCTCTGGTATGTGCGTTTTAGCTATGCAAAATACCAATGATTAGTAAAAGGGGTCACTGTGTTGCTTCCTGTTCCAAACTGTAATGCACTATTGGATGTTTAAACTGACTGATTCTGTTTAAATAACTCATTAATTAAGCTTTTAAATACTTAGATTTCTGTACCTATTTATAGGCATGATTACATAGAATTGTTGACTGTAACAACCAATAAATGCCACTTAATTCTTTTGTGTGTACTTAATTTTTCATGCCAGACGGTAGGATTTATTTTAGAATTGGTTTTACCTGGAGCTGCAAAAATACTGTTGGTACTTATATAAGCATCATTCAGAGCCTACGGAAAAAACGAAAATAGCGAACAGAACCCTTTGCTCTCTCTCTCTCTCTCTCTCTCTCTCTCTCTCTCTCTCTCTCTCTCTCTCTCTCTCTCTCTCAATCTAATTGAATTGCCACTGTAAATGAGGAAGAAAATGATTACTATAGTTTTCCACAGTTTGCTATCTTTTCTTTCTCCCTCTAAATCTAATATCAAAAATTTGTGAGATAGTTTTCGTAAATATGAAAGATTTTATGAAATCTTACAACAGAATAGAAGAGCAGATCTTCCTGTTTCCCTTTAAACATAATTAGAACCAGATCAAAACTCATTATAGTATAAGAAGGATTAAAAATGCAACATTTATTAACATATAAACTTAGATAAAGGGATGATATAGAATTAGATTTCATTTAGTCCCCCTTGAAAGCCAAGACAGAAACGAAAGAAAACTGTGTTGCGAGTTCTTCTATTTTCTGCAAAATCTATAAAAAATTGCATAAATTAACCTTCATTATAGTCAACGAAAATGAAGTTTTTACGTTTTTATTCTATCATTCAGTTTTTTTACTTATTAAATACTGTTGGAGCAGGAAAGGCCTTCTCGAATCTCAGTGAAGTTAACATTACGCAAATTCCTGACGAGTTCGATCAGATGGAAAGATATTTTATCTTTATGATGATGTGTTTTGAATATGTTGGGTTTAACGTTTCATGGATGGCATCTTAGGGGACCTCCCTTTCTGTGTATGTTATGTGGACGACATATTAGTGTTCTCTTCCTCAAAAGAGGAACACCTCCGTCACCTGCGATTCGTGCTCGACCGCCTGCAACAAAACAGCCTTGTAGTCCGGTACGACAAGTGTACCTTTGGCACCAACGAAGTGTCGTTCTTAGGGCACTGCATCACTCCTGAAGGAGTTCATCCCCTCCTGAGAAGGTAGCAGCCGTTCAGAACTTCCCTGCGCCTTCGACCGTCAAAGCTCTGTAGGAATTCTTGGGCATGATCAACTATTATCACCGTTTTCTGCCAGCCATTGCTGCGACTCTTGCTCCCCTCTACGCCTCCCTCAAGGTCAAGCCAAAGGACCTGAAGTGGGGTCCCCTTCAAGAAGCAACCTTCTTCAATGCAAAGAAGGCCCTGTCAACTGCTGCGGCTCTCACTTTTCCTATCCCACATGCCCCTCTCCTTCTCTCCACCGATGCCAGCGACGTCAGTATTGGTGCAGTACTCGAGCAAGTGGTCAATGGCTCGCCCCGCCCATTGGCCTTCTTCAGCAGAAAACTGTCCAAGGCAGAATCGGGTTATCCTACCTTCGATCGAGAATTGCTGGCGGTGCACTTGGCTGTCCGTCACTTTCGCCATTTCTTAGAAGGTACGCCCTTCGTCATTCGCACAGACCACATGCCTCTGGTGCACGCCTTCACTCGGCAGTCTGACGCCTGGTCCGCCCGTCAACGCCGACATCTCTACTCCGTGGCTGAATACAATTGCACCCTTCAATACATCCCTGGGAAAATTAATCCCGTTGCCAATGCCCTGTCAAGAAACACGTTGGCTGCCGTTCAACTGGGATTGGATTACAACACCCTGGCTGAAGCCCAACGACAGGATCCAGAGTATCAAGCATGTAGGACATCCTGTACGTCCCTCCGTTGGGAAGACTTTCCCCTCGAAGACTCCAACACCACCCTCCTCTGTGACGTCAGTACTGGTAGACCGCGACCTTGGATTCCTGCTCCCATGCGCCGACAGGTGTTTGAATTCATTCATGGCCTTTCACATCCCTCGTGCCATTCTACTGCACAGCTGCTGAAGGTAAAGTTCATTTGGCACGGCATTTCTAAGGATGCTAAGGATTGGGTCTGCGCCTCTACTTCTTGCCAAACTTACAAAGTACATTGACACACGGATTCAGGAGTGGGCACCTTTCCTCAACCTCTGCGTCGTTTCGCACACATTCACATTCAAAGTTGTAGGCCCCCTACCCACATCACAAGGACATCGTTACCTGTTTACCGTCATCGACCGCTCCACTCGTTGGCCTGAAGCCATTCCCATGGAAACTGCAACGTCCACCTCATGTACATCTGCCTTACTCTCTAGATGGATTTCAAGATTCGGTATCCCTGAGCATATTACTTCTGACAGGGGAACCACTCTCACCTCTCAATTGTGGACATCATTAGCGAATCTCCTGGGCATCACCCTACATCAGACAACGGCCTAAAACCCCGATGCCAATGGAATGGTTGAACGTTTTCATCGCACCCTCAAAGCAGCTTTGATGTCCCGCTGCAAGGATTCAAACTGGTTTACTCAGCTTCCCTGGGTCCTCCTGGGACTAAGGACCACTCCCAAAGACGCCCTCGATGTCTCGGCAGCTGAAATGGTGTATGGCAACCCGTTGGTCGTCCCTGCCGAATTTTTTCCTTCTACAACTTTCTACGACGATCTCCAGCGCATACGTCATGTCGTGGGAAAATTTACTCCGTGCCGCCAGACTTACAAGCCCCCAACGAAGCATCACATAACAACGGACTTGCACTCTGCAACGCATGTCTTCCTGCGCATTGACACTAGCAACCCATCGCTAACGCCCCCTTACACGTGCCCTTTCCTTGTGATCCCACACAATCCGAAAGCATTCCTACTAAACATTCGTCGCAAAGAAGATCGGGTCTCCATTGATCGTCTAAAACCTGCTTATCTTCTGCCAGATGACCCGCCTACAGTTCCCCTCTCCATATCAGGGCGCCCTATTTATCATGTACAGTATGTCATTTCTCGGGGGGAGCCATGTACCAACCGTGTGTCACACGATCGTACATAATTATTTTGTATATATTATGCTTGTATCTGCGCTCTTCCCTCGCACTAAAAAGAACCTGAATAATCATGTCTCCGGTTTTCCTCTGTAACATTGTCATTTCCTCGAACATTTATTTTCCTGTTGCCTTGAGGTTTTGTATATAAAGGAGAGTGTTCTTCAATATAGTACTCAGTTGATTGCATCTTGCCTTTGAATTCACAACCCTCTCTCAGCCTGTCAAAAATTCATGAATGAAAACACCTTTACAATTTCTCTTTTTACATTTGAATAAAATCAATCATCTATAATTTTATCTGCAATTTTCATCTTGATATTTTATGAATGATAAAAATAGAAATATCTTGTTTCGTACTGTATGTTTTTAGATCAAAATCTGCCCCCCCCCCCAAAAAAAAAAAAAAACCTATTCATTTGTCTGGGTCACCAATACTAGGTTGGCTTCCTGAGGGCTATCAGACAAAATTCTCCCACCATCACCAATCCGCAGTTGGCTAACATGGTGAAGAAAACTGTCCAAACCCCAGACGTGAATAAGGGTATGTCTGAGGCCTTTGACCTGCAGATGAGTAGAAACAGCTGTTATATATATATATATATATATATATATATATATATATATATATATATATATATATATATATATATATATATATATATATATATATATATATATATATATATATATATATATATATATATACCCAATGCGCGAGAGAATTGAGCAATCACGCTTAGAATTAGTGTTTTGTCAACCCTTCAGTCAAGAGGGTTTTCAATAATAGTTACGATGGTATTCTATTTCTATAAGTACACCCAATAACTTTCAACCCAAGCAATTTGATCAGGCTCTTTTTGAAATTCTGATTTCTTTTTCTATAACTATTTATGTAAATTTTTACTGAATCTTCCACATGATATAAAGTTTTTGTTCAAATTTAGCAACAATAGTTATAAACACAAAAAATATTCCTAAAACTTTAAATAGACCAAAATATTAAAAAAACACATCATAATGAAGATAAAATATCTGATTAAACTCGTCAGGAATTTGCGTAATATTAACTGTTCACTGAGATTGGAGGAAGCCTTTCCTGTTCCATCAATATTTAATAAGTAAAGAAATTGAATGATAGAATAAAAACGTAAAAACTGTATTTTCGTTGACTATAATGAAGATTAATTCATGTAATTTTCTATAGATTTTACAGAAAATAGAAGAACTGGCAACACAGTTTTCTTTCGTTTCTGTCTTGGCCTTCGAGGGGGACTAAATGAAACTAATTCTACATCATCCCTTTATCTAAGTTCATATGTTGATAAATGTTGCACTTTTAATCCTTCTTATTCAATAATGACCTTTGATCTATTCCTAATTATGTTTAAGGGGAAACAGGAAGATCTGCTCTTCTATTCTGTCGTAACATTTCATATTTACGAAAACTATCTCACAAATTTTTAATATTGGATTTAGAGGGAGAAAGAAAAGATGGCAAATTATGAAAAACTATAGTAATTATTGATTATTTTCTTCCTCACTTACTGTGGCAATTCTGTTAGAGAGAGAGAGAGAGAGAGAGAGAGAGAGAGAGAGAGAGAGAGAGAGAGAGAGAGAGAGAGAGAGAGAGAGAGAGAGAAGGAGTAAATGGTTCTGTCGCTATTTTTCTTTTTTCCGTAGGTTCTGAATGATGCTTACATAAGTGCCAACAGTATTCTCGTAGCTCCAGGTAAAACCAATTCCAAAGAAAATCTTACGGTCTGGCATGAAAAACTAAATCCATACAAAAGAATTAAGTGGCTTTCATTGGTTGTTAGAGTCAACAATTCTAGGTTATCACATCTATAAATAGGTACAGAAACGTAAGTAATTACAAGCCTAGATTATTGAGGTAAGAAATGAACGTGTTACTTAAACACAAATCAGTCAGTTTTAACATCCAATGTTGCATCACTGTTTTGGAACAGAAAGCAACACAGCGACCCCAGTTACTAATCATTGATATTTTGCATAGCTAAAACGCACATACCAGAGCTCAAGAACACGTTCAGGGTAGAACTTTCTGGCTAAAAATGCTTGGTTATAGATTCGCCTTTGTTTGTTAAAGGATGCCACAAATATTACGCCCTAGCACATCTCTTTGTCTATCAAATTAGGGACTTAATCATTCTCCAAAATGGCCAGTTTTCTAGTTTTATGGATGACATGACCAAATGCTCAGTAGTATCCTCTTCCTCCCTATACAAAACACAAAGGGTATCCTTATCATTCCTTTTTCTATAATTTTCTTTTAATTCTTGCACATTTAACCTTGTTTTCATATATATATATTACTGTCGCATTAGTGTCAAGTTCACCTATGCAGTCTCTTCTGCCATTACTACTCAAAAACCTCAGTTTGGTCATCTCTGCTTTTCTTGCTTCTATATTTCTTTCAATTTCATTTGCCTCATAATTTTTGTTTCTTTTTTAATTTCTTGTTTTTTATACTTTCTTACTTCATCGATTTTAATATAATATTCATTGCATATTTCTTTAATACTTATTCCCCAACATTCCCCGTATGGTTCTCATATTTGATCTTCCACTACTTTCTTAAGTAGCCATTTGTCATCTGATGTTATGAAATAACATCACATTTTTCATACTCTATTCTATTTTCAACTGGCCGTATTCCTATTTCTGCTATTAGCCCCCAGTATGGTGTAGTAGAAACCTGTTTAAACATTCCTTTCATAATTTTGTACTGTTTACTCTCTAGTTCTTTCATTTCTTTTTCTTTTATTACACCCCATGTCTAAATATTTGCAAACATTGTAGGTACTACTACTGTCTTATAGATCTTTATTCTCACTAACAAAGCCAAATCTCCTACTCTGTTACTGTCTCCATACTTCCCAACTTCCTGTACCATGTAGCCTATTCTCTAATTGCTTCCCTTATGCTTATGCTGAGACTTTGGTTTCATTTATCCTAGTACCACTCTCCTGATTATTTATATCCCTTAACTGTTCCTAACCATCGGAGTTTTTTAAAACCTCGTCCTTTTAGTTCAATGGTTGATTTGTTGTCGGTGGAAATTGGGAGAAACAAAAATCCATGAAAGGACTCAGTTATATCTTATACATGCAAAACAATACATCTCTCTGAAGTGCAAAGAATATACAGATATAATTGTGTACGTTTGGTGGTACATATCTGTTTAAGCTTAATTCTAAAAACTTTTTGTTGTCTTATGGAGAAAAAGAATGAGTCGACAAACTGAAGAGAAATGAGTTGAGAGAAAACTTAATCAGCATTTTGCTTCATCGCAACGATGTTGTCAACATATTTTATATCGTCTGGTCTTTGAGAAATGATAACAAGTGAAGCAGATGTCTGCATTGACATTAACAATGCCATGCTGTTATGAAACCCAAGATACGATATACCATTTCCCATATTCGTTGTTAAAGTTTCCTTAACACCCAAGTAACGAAGCCAGATTTGGTTTACACTGAATGCTGTTATGTATTATTGTAATAGTGTACTGTATTACCTCAAATGTTACGTGTACTGAGCGCAACATTGCATCATATTGCATTGATAAAACATGTTTAGGATTGTACATAACTGAAATACAGTAATGTATTTTGATATTAGGGTTCAAGCGTTTATTGGTTACCTCAAAGATAGGATGTGATTCTTTCTACTTTTGTACAGCAGTAGGATTTAAGTCTTTTGAGAACGATGCTCTTATGTTTGTTATGAGGTTTTGGTTTTTAAGATTGTTTACGAGATGCTTGACGCTCAGTTGGGAGTTGGTTGTTGGAAGCCCAGAGACAAGAGCAATGTAGCCTCTTATTATACATTAAAGGGTTATGTATACACTTGCTTTTGATTCAACATATCAACAATAAAAAATTGACAATGCAGATGGGATACCCCTGGATAATTACTAATAATTATTCACTCATTCACAGGTGAGTAATATGCTGAAATCAACAGACAATCAACCAACATAAAATATGAAATTGCCGATGACCCTATGACGAATACAGGCAGATATCATAGAGCAGCAGGAGAAAAAAATATTGCAAGAGAAGCAGAAGAAAAATTTATTGCAAGAGAAGCAGAAGAAACAGGCCAATGAGTATTTCCTATGCAGCCGACCAGAAGAATTTCATCAAACACTAGCAAACAAAACAAGAAAACAAAGTGAAATTTAAAGTTGTGTAGGATACAAAAAAGGTAGGAAGTTACATGGTGACTTTAAAACAGTAGCCTAACCTATTCAAGGTATCAAGGTAAGCAGTCAAAATGCCTCTTGACATTGAACATCCTGAACGATTTAGCATCACAGCTGAACCCAATTCTGTTGCAACACGATGGCAACAGTGGTGTGAGGAATTTAAGATTTATTTAAAAGCATTTGGGAATATGAAGGATGCCCAAAAGAAGGCATTGTTACTTTATACAGCAGGTAGAGAAGTTCGGGAAGTGTTTAAACAAGAATCTTATTGAGGTTTTTCTTATACTTCAAAGTAGATATTATTCCTTACAAGTAGATCAATTGGAGTCGCATCATACACTTAAGGAAGGAACCCAATTGTTGCCACTAGACCTACAATTACTTGGATTGGAATCAAGACAAAATAATGAAATCCCAGTTAAATCCGGTTCTCTTTGGGAGATGCAATAAATCACAAATGATTTTGCAATATGGAGGAGGTTTCGGAAGTTAGCATCAAGAGTTGATCAATTAACCAAGTCCGACTAATTCAGGTATATAAACATCTAGACAGTGTTGCCATTTCAGGATGATATAATAAGTCGGTAGCTCAATACTTTAAATTTCCTCTCCGATAGAATTTATTTGGAATATATATATATATATATATATATATATATATATATATATATATATATATATATATATATATATATATATATATATATATATATTGTAAGGACAGTAAAACAAGCGTCACCAAGATCAACTGATACTTTATTCAAATGTGCGTGGGCGTATGGCGCTGGCGCCAAATCAGATTGAATTGCCCGCCAAAAGTATGTATTTTCTTACACTTACAAATATACAAATTATGAGTTAACAGAAACATGTAATGAACTAATACATATGTCAAAATGTAGCTCTGATAGAGCGGAATATAGGCCTATATACATGGGAAACCACGGTGTGGCGAAAGGAGAATTCAAATAAATAAACAGTTTGTCGATTTTCTGGACGACGAAGGGAGCGGTGTCCTTACAAGTACTCTTCCCCCCCCCCCAAGACATCGGGCGGCGTAGAGGGCTGATGATCAATCTTCATATCTTTTCGGGCGTCGGAGGGTTCCTCTTGTTTTTGAACGGAGGGGC
The DNA here is from genome assembly GCF_036898095.1 of Palaemon carinicauda. Lineage (NCBI taxonomy): Eukaryota > Metazoa > Arthropoda > Malacostraca > Decapoda > Palaemonidae > Palaemon > Palaemon carinicauda. The sequence continues at coordinate 18,394,754 of NC_090749.1, forward strand.
GCGCCGGCGGTCGGCGTAAGGATCTCTTCCTCTTGTCGTCGTTTAATGATTTTTCTTTCGTTGGGCGCCTTATTTTGAGGTGGAACTCTGGATCTGCCAGGTCCGGCAGAGGCGGTGTCGCTTCCTTTGAGAAACGCTGGTTTCACGAGGTCTATTGAGACCCAGTCCTTTTGGCCATGGACGTCGAGAAGGAAGGCTTTCGTTGTCTTCTTAATTACCCGGTAGGGGCCTCGGTAAGGTCTAGTTAGTGGTTGTCGATGAGCGTCGACACGGACGAAAACGTACCCGCAGTCATCCAGGTTTTTGGCTTGAAGTGCTTGGTTCTGTCCTGGTAAGTTTTGAGACAAGGCCTGAACTTCTTGGCGATGTCCCTTAGGTGATTCAGCTGCGTGTCGTTGGTTGATGAGGGAAAGAATTCGCCAGGAACTGCGAGCGCCTCCTCGTAAACCTTTTCGGCGGGCGAAGGTTCGCCGTCTGTGCGAGAGGCGGTGCGAAGCCAGAGGAGTACCCAAGGAAGTCGTGATTTCCAGTCCCCGTCGGTGCAGCTTGCCATCAGGGACGCCTTGAGGGCGCGGTGAGTTCTTTTGACCATGCCGTTCGCCGCGGGGTTGTATGCCGTGGTGCTGTGGAGCGTCGTCCCCATCAGATTCGCCAAAGCGAGCCATATTTCTGAGAGGAAAGCGGGGCCTCTGTCTGTCGTGATGTCGTCAGGAACGCCAAACCTGCTCACCCAGCTTGACAGGAGGGCTTCGGCGCATGCTTGAGTCGTAGCTTCGGTCATCAGCGATGCCTCCAACCATCTCGTGGAGCGATCGATGATCATAAGCAGGTAGCGAGCAGATCCAGAAGAGGGCAATGGTCCCACGACATCGATGTGTATGTGACCTAAACGTCTTTCTGGCTGGGTAAAATCGCCTACCCCCGATTTGGTGTGACGGCTGACTTTGCTTGACTGGCAGTTGATGCATGACTTCGCCCATTCCCGGGTGTCCTTTTTTATCACTGGCCAGACGAACTTTTAAGACAGAAGGCGAGCGGTGGTGCGTCCTGAGGGGTGTGAAAGTCCATGGATGATATCGAATATTTTCCTTCTGCAGGAGGCTGGTATCCAGGGACGTGGGCGGCCGGTGCTGGTGTCGCAAAGAATAGTTACTCCTGCTGGTTCGAGGGGAATCGCACTTATCTTGAGCGCGGATGGCCCCGTCAGGTGATCCTGTGCTTCTTGGTCGGTGCGTTGTTCAGTTGCGAGATTGGCGTAGTCGATTCCCAGGTGTATTGCGTCAATTTCAATCCTTGAAAGGCCGTCTGCGACTGGGTTTTTCTTTCCTGGGATTTAACGTATGGTGCACCCGTATTCGGCGATTGTTGCGAGATGACGTTGTTGTCGGGAGGACCCTGCGTCTGTCGATTTCGTGAAAGCGTGTACGAGGGGTTGATGGTCTGTCGCGATTGTGAAGGGAGTGCCCTCCAAGATGTGCCTGAAGTGGCGGATGGTCGTAGGTATCGGGAACTTTCTGATGCCGTAGACCTTGGTTGTCATGGGTTTTACCCCGCACGAGGATACGCGGTGACCAAGGAAATCCACTCCTTCCGCATCGAACCTGCATTTGTCGAAACGTACGACCAGGCCGTTCTCCTGTAGGCGTTTGAGGACGGTGCGGACGTGCCTCCGGTGTTCCTCCTTGGTTTTCGAGAATATCAGGATGTCGTCGACGTAGCAGACGCAGAAAGGTAGGTCACCCAGAATGCTATCCATTAGTCGTTGGAAGGTCGCCCCGGCGTTGCGTAGACCGAAGGTTGAGTAAGCGAAGGTGTAGGATCCAAACGCCGTTACAATGGCAGTTTTCGGAATGTCTTTCGAAAATACGGGGACCTGGAAATGAGACTTGAGGAGGTCTATCTTGGTAAAATACTTTGCGTCGTGCAATGCGGTCGTTAGGTCCTGCATGTTGGGCAGCGGGTAGTGATCGGGCGTTGTGATGAGGTTGAGGCGCCTGTAGTCGCAGCAAGGTCTCCATATATAGGGGCGATGCCCAGGGCTCGAGGCTTTCTTACAGATACCCATGCGTTCCATGTCCTAGAAGGCACGTTTGGCATCCTTCAGTTTCTGGGGCGGGAGGGGGCGGAATTTGGCATGAGTAGGAGGTCCTGTCGTTGTGATGTGGTGGTAGATCCCGTGCTTGGACGGGGAACCTGGCGAGTGTCGGAGCTCGGGCTTGAAAACCTCGGGAAATTCTCGTAGGAGGTCGGCGTAAGGGTGCGTCGTTACTGCGGATACGGACATTGTTGTAGGGCTGTATTCTAGGGCGCGGGACTGGCAGGTTCCCGTGTTGATGAGACGTTTGTTAGCGACATCGACGAGGAGTCCGTGGTGGGCGAGGAAATCTGCACCGAGGAGGGGGCGATTGACGTCAGCGATAGCGAAGGGCCAAGAATACGAACAGCCCATAATAGATATCCTGAGGGTCTTGATCGCATAGCACCGTATGGGAGATCCGTTGGCGGTGATGAGTGAGGGAGCGTTTTTGTCGGGACCACGATCTAGGTCGGACTTGGAAGGTGGGAACGCTGACTGCATTGCGCGGTGTCTACCATGAGTCTACGGTTGGAAATGGTATCGAGGATATCGAAACCCTTCTTGTTTTGGTTAACTGCGGCTGCGATGGTGGCAGGTGGATGCTTTTGGCGGGTTTTTCTAGGGAAACTGCATGGTGCTCTACATTTCTTGGCGTCGCTGCCGAACTGTTGGTGGTAAAAGCACCATGCTGGGTTAGTCCTAAGGTTTCGGTCGTGTTGGTTGCGGCGGTTTCTTCCTTGATAGAAGCTTGATATTGTCATCTTCAGGGGCCATTGCCGAGGAGTCTATGGAAGAGCAGCTGCTGAAGGAGGAGAACGAAGGTGGTGTTGGCGATGATGCTCCGAGGCGAGATGCTTTGGAGGCCTCGTGGAGCTTCTGAGCCTTCGACAGGAGTTCGTTCATCGGGAGCGTGTCGGCGTCTGTCAATTGGGCCCTTACGTCCTGTGGTAGGCGTCGAAGAAAGATCTCGTGAGATAAGCTAATCTCACATCGTCAGCCGTTGCTGTCTGTTTCGGGGAGCATAAGCAGGCCGGATAACTCGTCCCACGCCTCGACAGGAGAGGTGTCACCCATGGTCTTGCCGGCGAGGTCCAGGACTTTCTGTGCCCTTGCTGAGACGGAGAGGGAGTATATACCGATGTGTTTCGTTCTCAGGTCGTCGTATGAAACTTGGCCGGCCTGGGCGTCGAGCCATGGGGAAATCTTGTCGAATACCTCTTCAGGTATGGAGGTGAGAACGATGTCAGCCTTGGCGCAGGAGTCGCTGAGTCTAGCAACGCGGAAGAGTACGTTTGCTCTCAAGAACCAGGAAGCGGTGTTGTGTTGAGAAAAGGGCGGCAGTTTGACTTTGGGTGTGGAGGCGAGGCCGTTGGGTGCGATGGGCGTGTTGCTTCCTGCATCGTGGCCAGACGACGAGTCGGCGAAAAGGTGGGAAGTTGATAAGTCGGTTAAGCTCATCCTACTGCCTTACATGCACCGAAGTGTGGGAGAACCAAAGGTAGGCTCACGCCTAAGGTAACGGAGTATAGAGAAAGTAGCATGGCCGTAATAAGTCCGTTAATGGCAAAGCCAAAACCGCTGATGCTACTTCCAACTCCTGGGTCACCAGTTGTACGGACAGTGAGACAAGCGTCACCAAGATCAACTGATACTTTATTCAAATGTGCGTGGGAGTATATTACAAGGTGCGGACGGAAAGGTAGGATGGCGCTGGCGCCAAATCAGATTGAATTGCCCGCCAAAATATAAGTTTTTTCTTACACTTACAAATATACGAATTATGAGTTAACAGAAACATGTAATGAACTAATACATATGTCAAAATGTAGCTCTGATAGAGTGGAATACATATACATGGGAAACCACGGCGTGGCGAAAGGAGAATTCAAATAAATAAACAGTTTGTTGATTTTCTGGACGACGAAGGGAGCGGTGTCCTTACAATATATATATATATATATATATATATATATATATATATATATATATATATATATATATATATATATATATATATATATATATATATATATATATATATATATATATATATATATATATATATATATAGGCCTATTCTTCTGTGTCATATTTCACTAGACAAGTTTTTAAAAATACCTTCAAGATTTAATTTGTTTACAAGTGATTAGAGAAATCACAGACATCTTTACATATTTTTTTTATAATAATTCATATTTTTTTCTGGTTAGCATTGATTAAAATTTATTTTATATAACAAGATTTTAAAGTCCAAATGATACTTGTATGCTAGGTGATCATTCTAGCTCGGTTTTAAATTACTCTATTGAAATACGTTTATTTTCTATATAATTTATCAGTATATTGATATATTAGGCCTTTAGTTTACATTTACAATGCATAAAGTTACTATTTGATACAATAGTATATATAAAACATTCTACATTGTGTTGAAGAACAGAAGAATGGTAGGAAAAATTTGCTTCTTATTTTGGGGTAAACTAGATCATTTTTACATTCAGAGATTACGCAAGGTAGTGAGCTGCATTGGGAGTAAATACTCTGGAATGATAAAATATTTAACATGTCCGTCGGTTTACTCAATGCGCGAGAGAATTGAGTAACCCCGTTTAAAATTAACGTTTTGCGACTTTTGTCAACCCTTCAGTCAAGAGGGTTTTCAACAATATTAGAAAGGATTTAGACGTACAAGAATAACTTCCACTTCTTTAAATTCTTTTTCATCTTGGAGTATTTTGTCAACCCTTCTGTCAAGAGGGTATTCAGTAATAATACGGTTATGACGAAAACTGTAAGGAGTGATGATTAACTTCCGCCCCAAGCAATTTGATCACCCTTTTTTTAAAATTCTGATTTCTTTTTCTATAGCTATATATGTAAATTTTTACCGAATTCTCCACATGATATAAAGATTTTCATTTTAATTTATTAAAAAAAAAAAAAAACACGAAACAAATTTCCTAAAACGTCAAAAATCCCGAAATATTCGAAAACATATCATTATGATGATAAAATATCTTTTCATATTAACCGTTCACTGAGATGTTGTTGTTGTTGTTGGGGTATTAAAGCCAACACTTGTTGTTGGCACGGGCCTTTCCCTTGGTTGGCCTGTAGGTTCACTGATATTGGAGAACGCTTTTCCTGTTCCATCAGTTTTTAATAAGTAAAGAAACTGAAAGATAGAATACAAACGTGAAAACTTTATTTTCGTTGACTATAATGAAGTTTAATTTATGCAATTTTCTATAGATTTTGCAGAAAATAGAAGAACTTGCAACACAGTTTTCTTTCGTTTCTGTTTTGACTTTCGAGGGGGACTAAATAAAACCCAATTCTATATCATCCCTTTATCTAAGTCTATATGTCAATAAATGTTGCATTTTTAATCCTTCTTATTCTATAATGACCCTCGATCTATTTCTAATTATGTTTAAGGGGAAACAGGAAGATCTGCTCTTTTATTCTGTTGTAAGATTCCATAAAAACAGTTATGTTTACGAAAACTATCTCACAAATTTTTAATATGAGATTTAGAGGGAGAAAGAAAATATAGCAAATTGTGAAAAACTATAATAATTATAGATTATTTTCTTCCTCATTTACAGTGGCAATTCCGTTAGAGAGAGAGAGAGAGAGAGATAGAGAGAGAGAGAGAGAGAGAGAGAGAGAGAGAGAGAGAGAGAGAGAGAGAGAGAGAGAGAGAGAGAGAGAGAGTTATGGACAGCAAATGGTTCTGTTCACTATTTTTGTTTTATCCGTAGGTTATGCTTATATTAGTACCAACAGTATTCTTGTAGCTCAAGGTAAAACCAATTCCAAAGAAAATCCTACGGTTTGCCATGAAAAATTAAATATATACAAAAGAGTTAAGTGGCATTCATTGGTTGTTGCAGCCAAAAATTCTAGGTAATCACATCTATAAATAAGTACAGAAACGTAAGCAATTACAAGCTTGAATAATTGAGGTAAGTAAATTACCGAGTTACTTAAACACAAATCAGTCAGTTTGAACATCAAATGTTGCAAAACTGTTTGGAACAGAAAGCAATACAGCAACTCCTTTTACTAATCATTGGTATTTTGTATAGCTAAAACGCACATACCAGAGCTCAAAAACACCTTCAGGTTAGAACTTTCTGGCTAAAAATGCTTGGTTATAGATTTGCCTTTGTTCGTTAAAGGATACCACAAATATTACGCCCTAGCACATTTCTTTGTCTATCAAATTAGGGACTTAACCCTGGATAGGTACGGTGGGTCGTACGCGACCCCGAGCGTCAAAAAAAAAGAGGTTTTTCTCAAGTGACTCACTCCCGTGACTGAATTTGTGGGTGATCGACCTGCAGGAGGTGTCTCCCCTACACGCTCTAGTAGTGTCCAGATGTGCATTGCTGTAGCTGTACTCCTTCCCCGATTTCTGAGACGCGTCGGGGTCGAGCGCGACCGAGTTTACCCTTCTAAGTTAATTTGCATAATTATCAAAGTTATTACGTATTATGAAATTGTCGTAGAATGGTGCAACTTGTATAGGTTATCAGTTGTGGAAAGTCTTGGTGGATTGTTTGGCTACCATGTGCATGATTTTTTTTTTAGTTAAAATGTCGTTCATCACCACGAGGACCATTTTACCGCGTGTGCCCCTTTTTCATTTTTTTTCATTTTTTTGCCAAGTCATTTTTCCGTAAGATATTGCCAAATAGTGTCGTAAAACTTTTGCTTGTTTAGTGTTGGAAAGTGTGTCTAGATGATCTGGCTACCCATGCGTGACTTTGTTTTTGTCAGATACGACGTAGTTATTGGTATATTGGGTATTTAACTGCGGTTGCCAATTTCTGTTTTTTTTTCAATATTTGTAAAAATTTTTACGTAGTAAGGAATTGCCGTATATTATTCATTTTTTTTTCATGTTTATGTGTTAGAAAGTGTGCCTTGATGGTTGGGCTAACACGTGCATGTCTTTTTTTTTTATCTGAGATGCCGTATATTAGAATGTTGGGCATTTTACCGCGAGTGCCCCTTTTTCATTTTTTTTCATTTTTTTGCCAAGTCATTTTTCCGTAAGATATTGCCAAATAGTGTCGTAAAACTTTTGCTTTTTTAGTGTTGGAAAGTGTGTCTAGATGATATGGCTTCCCATGCGTGACTTTGTTTTTGTCAGATACGACGTAGTTATTGGTATATTGGGTATTTAACTGCATTTTCCAATTTCTGTTTTTTTTTCAATATTTGTAAAAATTCTTACGTAGTAAGGAATTGCCGTATATTATTCATTTTTTTTTTCATGTTTATGTGTTAGAAAGTGTGCCTTGATGGTTGGGCTAACACGTGCATGTCTTTTTTTTTATCTGAGATGCCGTATATTAGAATGTTGGGCATTTTTCCGCGAGTGCCCCTTTTTATTTGTTTTGCATTTTTTTGCCTAGTCATGTTACCGTAAGGAATTGGCAAGTAGTGTCGCAAAACTTATATTTTTATAGTGTTGGAAAGTGTTTCTAGATGATCTGGCTACCCATGCCTATTTTTTTTTAGCCAGATATGGCGTATATATCAGTATGTGTTCGATTTTCCTGTGATTGCCATTTTTTCGTTTTTTCCCATTTCTTTCAAAATTACTACATACTAAGGAACTATCACAGAAAAATGATTCATTTATATGTTTATTTGTCGGAAAATGTGCCTTGATGGTTTGCCTAGCACGTGGCTGAAATTTTTTTTTTCTGAAATGCCGTATATTAGAATGGCCATTTTTCCGCGAGTGCCCCTTTTTATTTGTTTTGCATTTTTTTGCTTAGTCATGTTACCGTAAGGAATTGGCAAGTAGTGTCGCAAAACTTATAATTTTATAGTGTTGGAAAGTGTTTCTAGATGATCTGGCTACCCATGCCTATCTTTTTTTTTTAGCCAGATATGGCTTATATATAGGTATGTGTTCGATTTTCCTGTGATTGCCATTTTTTCATTTTTTCCCATTTCTTTCAAAATTACTACGTACTAAGGAACTATCACAGAGTAATGATTCATTTAGATGTTTATTTGTCGGAAAATGTGCCTGGATGGTTTGCCTAGCACGTGGCTGAATTTTTTTTTTTTCTGAAATGCCGTATATTAGAATGTTAGCCATTTTTCCGCGAGTGCCCCTTTTTATTTGTTTTGCATTTTTTTGCTTAGTCATGTTACCGTAAGGAATTGCCAAGTAGTGTCGCAAAACTTATATTTATATATTGTTGGAAAGTGTTTCTAGATGATCTGGCTACCCATGCCTATCTTTTTTTAGCCAGATATGGCGTATATATTGGTATGTGTTCGATTTTCCGGTGATTGCCATTTTTTCGTTTTTTCCCATTTCTTTCAAAATTACTACGTACTAAGGAACTATCACAGAGTAATGATTCCTCTAGATGTTTATTTGTCGGAAAATTTTGTTTACTTCTTTTTTGATTGAATATCATCAATTTTTTTTAGCTAAAATATTATATTGTTTCACATTTTTGTTTTTTTTTCGATTTTATTTCCCTTCAAAAAATTTTTTTTGGGTCAGAATTTTAATTTTATAGTCGTAAAGTAATCGACAATTATCCAGCAACCCACCATACAATTTTTATGCATATCCAATAATAATTAGATTAGTAAATAACACCTTGAAATTGACATACCCTTCCTACATTTCAAGTGGCAGATTAGGGAGTCTGAGTCAGTGTGGTTTGCGGCCATTTTGTGGACATATCCGAAGCGTAAGTTGCCCTATCTATATATATTCTTATTCCCTATAGAATTTGTGATATTTTGGTATATTTTTACCTGCATAAATATCATATTATATATTATATATATGTATTTTTTTACGAAATTTCTAAGTACTCAAAAAATTACCTTTAGATATGGCCCCTGATATAAATGTAATTTACAAAATAATGAAGATTTTTTTACATATTTCTATTTTAGGATAACATATGTTTATTCCCTAAAAAAATTAGCCACTTCCTATTTCATTTGGGTACCCAAAAAAATTCATGAAATTTGGACAAATTTTTTTGGCCAAAAAAAGTTACCCTTTTTTTCTCATTTCAGATCTTCACCTCCATGGGTCTGACTTCATCCAAAATACATCAAGATGTGTCCTAAACATTCAAGAATCAATTCCTAATAGGATTTGTGTATATATGTATAAACTTTTTTTTATGAATTTTTATGTCAGGTCTTTTTTTTCTACTTAATTTTTTAAAATATTTATAATAAATAGTTTTTCTGCAGATGAGTAGTATTTATCTTTACAGTTGTTTTAAGCATTCATTGAAGTTTTTTTTGGCAAAAAAAAAAAAGAGGTTACTGCAAAAACTGATTTTTCAAGAATTTTTTCTGGCGTCGGGGTCGTTCGCGTCCGAGTATACCCTTAAAGGGGTGTCCGAGGAGCGTACCTATCCAGGGTTAATCATTCTCCAAAATGGCCAGTGTGCTAGTTTAATGGATGACATGACCAAATGCTCAGTAGTATCCTCTTCCTCCCTATACAAAACACAAAGAGTATCCTTATCATTTCGGTTTCTATAATTTTCTTTTAATTTTTGCATATTTAACTTAGTTTTCATAAATATTACTCTCGCATTAGTGTCAAGTTCACCTATGCAGTCTCTTCTGCCATTACTACTCAAAAACCTCAGTTTGGTCATCTCTGCTTTTCTTGCTTTTATTTTTCTTTCAATTTCATTTGCCTCTTAATTTTTGTTTCTTTTTTAATTTCTTGTTTTTTATACTTTCTTACTTCTTCAATTTTAATATAATATTCATTGCATATTTCTTTAATACTTTTTCCCCAACATTCCCCATATGATTCTCTTTTTTGGGCTCAAGCCATGCCGCCCTGATGGAAGTTCCTATAGGGTAGCTTCCTAGGGTATATTACAACTACGTCGATATTCCCAGAGAATTTACCTTAAGGTACCCAGAATTCTAACTCCTGGAGCGAATATCCCTAATAAAAGAACCAGGGATATCGCGAAATATCAGAGGACGTATTCTTGACACGCCACATGGCAATCTGCACCCCAAACAGAGATAACACTTCGAAGGGGTCAATTGGCAAGAAAACGAAAACGAGAAAGAAAAAGGAGACCCGCTCGCAAGGCTCTCTCTTCTCCCGTTTCGTAAGCGTGCATCGCTTCAATCCTGGCGCCATCTGTATTCCTTTTTGCGTAGCTTAACAACTCGGTGTTTTTTCCTGTGTTTCTCGCAAAATCTTGGATTTAATCAAGTTATTATGCTTTCTCCAACTTCGTCTGCCTCTGATAAGTTGAGTATAATTTCTTTTATGTATAAATGTAGGCTCTTGGTAATTTTTAAAGTGATTAATAGTAATAATCTTTGTTACAAGAGCCGTTGCCTACCGGAGGCGTCCTGGACGCTGTCGCTCGCTAGGTATGAGTTTTAGTTAGCTAGAGCGACGTTCCCAGCTGTTTTGCTTTAATAATTTTAGCTGTTTAGCGTTACATAGGATTTCCTTTTTCGTGCTTTTAGTATTATATGTTTTGGCGAAGTATTCGCCAATTCTGGCCTACGCTAGACTGTGTAGCCTAGTCGTTTGGCCCTAGAACTTTCCTGCATGATTTTTGGATTTCCGAGTGTTTTAAAATTTTATTGAAGCTTTAGGCAGTTTTATACATTTAAGATTATATTGATTTTTTCCAAGATAGTATACGAGTGAGTTTCAGTGATTTAGGTAATTGATTCTCTTGGCGCCTAGGCTAAGTTGCCTATGGGGCCTTAGTATACTTTCTCATACTCCCCGGTTGCTCTCTTTTCTTCGGAGAAGGTATGCAATCCCTTTCCCTCTGTTTAAGCCTTGGGCTTAACCCTAGTGGTTTATCTGGATTAACTTTCGATACAACTATATTGGGGTGTTACTGTTCCTTCCTGTTCCAGTAAGTCTGGTTTCAGAGAGGGGGCAGAACATCAGAGTTCTTAGTCTGAGTCTGTGTTTGTCTGGCTTGGGGTTGAGACTCCCTCGCTAGTCTGACGCAGACATAGGAGGCTCAGCCTCCTTAGGTCACTTTCGAAGGTTTCTGTACAAGATGATTCCTTCTTCTTGTGATCTAGCAGACTAGTCCTTGTTGCTGTTCTCGGTAGTGAGTATTAGATCCTTTCCCTAGGAGTAGCAACACCTTCCTTGCTTTGGTTCAGTGGGGGTTGGCAAGTATTGCTGGCCTCCCTCCTCGGATCTCCCTTAGGCTAAGATGAGTTTTCTTGGCTGTGGGTGATTCTTTACTAAAGCAAGGTTGGTAGGACCCTCTTCGTCCCTTCCCCCTCTTTTCTCTGTAATGGCCTAGCCGTTACAGTACTGTACATAATTCTACATCTGGACCTAGCATAGGTTAGGTTGGGGAGTTGACTCAGTCCCTTGCCGGCCGGCAAAGGTCTTCTGCTTTGAGTGCTGCCCAGACCTCCCTTGGTCCCTCATCCATGTCTGTCTGTAGAGCCAGACGGCATTGGTCAGGAAGCCTGAATTAGATTCTCCCCTTCCTTATATGCACTCTTTCGGATTGCCGGGCTTTGAGGTAGTACACTCTCTTATCACGGCATGCATTCTGTTTTCTTCTAGTGTTGTACCCTAGCCGGCTGCCAGCCTATGTGGCCGGCAGCCGGACAGTCGGAGTTCTCTGGTTCTTTTGCTGCTGGCCGGCATCGGTTGTATACCTTTGCCGGCCGGCTATTGTCACGCCTTTGTCTGCCGGTCGCTACGAGCGGTGGCCGGCAGCCGGGTGCTACCTTGTGTAGTTGCCGGCCGGCAGTCATTGCTGGCCGGCACATGCATTTGAACCAGCGTTCTGCCGCCTTATAGCTGTTAAGTAGTATACTTTAAAGCTAGTTATGGTGAGTGCCGGCCGGCACGGCACATTACCTTCTATACTGTACCAGTATTCTTCAGTATAGCATATACTGTAGGGAGAAAACTATAGTATAGTATTGTTACAACACTGTGTTTTCTAACACTTTTGTGTTGCCTTGCACAGCCCTTTGGTGTTGCCTTACAGATAAAAAAGTTAGTTCTTTCTTGTCTACTATCCGGTATTTTAAAATCATACCTTAAGTGTGAGCTACACCTATTTCCTCTGGAAATTTTTCATTGGCTACTCTAGGACAGATTAACCATACGATTTTATTATCTGGAAGGTTGCAACAATTGACTGTGCGGGAAACACAAGTGTGTGTCTTTCCTTTCTGTTTTGTTATGCTAAACTGTGCATATCCAGTGATACGTAGTTCACTTGATACTCATGGATTTTTCTTCTCATTACAGGAGGACCATCCGAAGTGCGGAAGTGTTTTCTGCAACGTCCGCAGCAAGAACTTCTGCGGACAAGAGTTATTTAGGAGGCACACAGCGTGCGCTATCTCCAAGGGTGATCTCTGGTATTGGGATCCTCAGGTATGTACCGTGTGCACTAACCTGATTGCTGAGGCTTTTGATTCCCCTAGGACGGCGGAGTCAAGGGATATAGCATGGGAGAAGCTTCGTACCTGGGTAAGGGGCTTCCAGAAGAACACCTCTGGACCTTATCTTCCAAGTGAGAAGATGAGGGCTTACCTTTTCCCCAGGGCATCAGCTGATGCAGTGATTCCCCAGCCTCAAGAGGAGATCCCCCTAGTTCAGATCCCGGTGGATGCTGAAGTCGCAGTCGCCTTACAGGACATCCAGTTGGATGACAGGATGTCAGACGTGTCCGAGCATCTGGAGAAAGACCTCCTGGCAGAAGGCCAGGGTGAAGATCAAGCCCCAGACATTGTAGTAGAAGAAACCGACGAGACGTCGGCTGCTCCGGTTCAGGTCCCTGAACCTATTCCCTCAACATCGTCCGCTCTCCCAGTAGAGCTGGGACAGGCCCTCTCCTCCATTGTTGGAATGATCCAACAGATGCAGAAGGAGAATAATAAGAAGGCAGCTGCAATGGAACTGCAGATGCAGAGGCTTGCAGCATCACGTGGGCCCCAGAAGAGGCTCAACGTGAAAGACCTTCCCTTGTGCTCAGATGCTAACCCGTGGAGATATGCTGAGCACATGCCGATAACGATCGGTAAGATCGTCATGTCGGATAAGTTGGGTTCAGTTCCCCTAGAGGAGGTGGAATTCTGGCTCAGCAAAGGGTCATATCCCGACTGTTATGTCCGTTTGAGGAAGGAACCAGCTTCAAAGGAGGAGAAAGAGCCGAAGGAGGTCATAGTGATGGACCATGCTAAGGCTCAAGCTTTGCATTCATCTTCAATGAAAGAGAGGGGCTTCTTGAACTCAAAGGTGGCTGCATTGAATAAGAAGCACCCTTCCTTTGTGTCCTCTCCTGCTAGAGCCTTCCCCTTTTTGCAGAAAGGGTTTGCGGCTGTGTTAAAAGCAGTCGAGGCAAGCTAGCCATGCCCCTCCTTGGAGGAGTGTAAACCCTTGTCGCTGGCCCTACCTATGGACCACAAGGACTGGAAGGACGTCCATCTTACCTTCTCAGTCGGGAAATTGGAGGCTGATATTGCCGGACGTCAGTTCGGTGAGAACCTCCCTAAGCTGTCTGACTTTCTTTTGCGGAGGGAGCTCGAGAGGAAAAAAAGACTGGCTGCCTCAATGTCTCTTCAGACCACTCTTGAGACGATGGCAAGTGACCCCAAGGTCCATGAGATGTTCATGGTAGTTGCCAAGACTCATCTGGCCACAGTGACGAAGGATCTTTACAGCTTCGTCAGGGCGAGGAGAGCTTGTAGGGAGTTTGTGTTCGCCTCGGCTGCGGTGAGTCACGAGCCAAGGAAACTAATCTCCACCAACATTTGGGGCAAAGACCTTTTCCCTAGCGAAGTGGTCAAGGAGGTTGTAGATAAGGCCGCCACGGAGAATAGAAATCTTCTCCAGAAGTGGGGCCTATCTCTCAAGAGAAAGTCTTCCCTGGATGAGGGTCCCCAACCAAAGTGAAAGACTAAGAAGACTAGGCTACCCTCTCGGCCAGCCAAGCCATTCAGACAGCAGCAGCAACAGCAACTGCCTATGCCTTCAGTGCCCCAGATGGTGGCACAAACCCCGACCACATTCCAGTGGGTACCCCAAGCCGTGTCGACGCAGTCTCCGGCATTTAACCCAACGTTCGAAGGGCAGTCAACTACCTTTCGAGCAAAGCCTAGAGGAGCAGCCAGAGGCTCGTCTAGACGCCCCTCAAGGGGGAGGGGATTCAAGGGTGGACGCGGTCAGGGAGGCAAGACCTCAGGACAGCAGTCGAAGTGAGATGATACCGGTAGGAGGGAGACTTCAGAATTTTCGGGATCGGTGGACCTTTGATCCCTGGGCCCACAGCCTGCTCAAGAATGGACTGGGCTGGAGCTGGTACAGCACTCCACCCCCGAGCCCTCGGTTTTTCCAACACTCCACCCCCGTTCTAGAGGAGTAAATCCAAGAACTGTTGGAGAAAAAAGTGATCCGAAGGGTAAAGTCCATCAAATTCCAAGGGAGGCTGTTTTGTGTTCCCAAGAAGGACTCGGAAAAACTCAGAGTCATTCTGAACTTGTCGCCACTCAACAAGTTCATAGTGAACTGCAAGTTCAAGATGCTAACACTGCAACACATAAGGACCTTACTGCCCAAGAGGGCATTTACCGTCTCCATAGATTTGTCAGACGCCTATTGGCACGTCCCAATCAATCGTCGACTCTCTCCCTACCTAGGGTTCAAGCTACAACGAAGACTATACGCCTTCGGAGCCATGCTATTCGGGCTAAATATAGCTCCAAGGATCTTCACTAAGCTTGCGAGCGTAGCTCTCAAACAATTACGCCTGAAGGGAATTCAGGTAGTAGCCTACCTGGACGACTGGCTGGTGTGGGCAGCATCCATGACAGAATGCTTGCAAGCTTCCCTGCAGGTGATCCAGTTCCTAGAGTATCTAGGCTTCAAGATCAACAGAAAAAAGTCTCGACTTTCTCCATCTCAAAAGTTCCAGTGGTTGGGAATCCACTGGGACCTAATGTCTCACCAATTCTCCATCCCGACAAAGAAAAGGAAGGAGATAGCTGGTTCTGTCAAGAGACTTCTAGATTCCGAAAGGATATCAAAATGCGAACAGGAGAGAGTGCTGGGTTCTCTCCAGTTTGCTTCAGTAACAGACCCGATGCTAAGAGCACAGCTAAAGGATGCAACTGGAGTTTGGAGAAGTTATGCATCAAACGCGCGAAGAGATCTGAGAAGACCAGTTCCGCTTCGTCTACGTACTCTTCTCAGGCCTTGGTCCCAAGCCAGACATTTAAAGAAGTGGGTACTTCTTCAGCCACCTCCCCCGTCGGTGACTATTCACACAGACGCCTCGAAGGAGGGGTGGGGAGGTCACTCTCATCGGAAGAAGGCCCAAGGGACTTGGTCCAATCTATTCAAGACATTTCACACAAACTTTCTAGAGGCTATGGCAGTGCTCCTTACCTTGAAGAAAGTCTCCCCGCGTCGCTCGATCCACATAAGGTTGGTGCTGGACAGCTAGGTGGTTGTGAGATGCTTGAATCGACAAGGATCAAGGTCGCCACCTCTCAACCAGGTGATGTTGGCCATCTTCCGACTGGCGGAAAAGAAGAAGTGGTACCTGTCGGCAGTTCACCTTCAAGGAGTCCGCAATGTGACAGCGGACGCTCTATCCAGGTTCACACCGATAGAGTCGGAATGGTCCCTAGACGCAGGATCATTCTCCTTCATCTTGAGTCAAGTCCCAGAACTGCAGATAGACCTCTTTGCGACGAAAGACAACAACAAGTTGCCCCTGTACATGTCCCCGTACGAGGACCCCTTGGCGGAAGCAGTGGACGCGATGTCCCTCGACTGGAACAGATGGTCCAGGATTTATCTGTTCCCTCCTCCCAACCTTCTGTTTAGGGTCCTCAACAAACTGAGATCCTTCAAGGGAGTAGCGGCAATAGTGGCCCACAAGTGGCCGAACAGCGTGTGGTTCCCTCTGGCATTGGAACTACGGTTGAAGTTTCTACCGCTACCAGATCCAGTTCTGACCCAGCGAGTCCAGAAGTCGACTGTCTGCGCTTCATTACAGAAAAGCCGGACCCTGCAGCTCATGATTTTCTCTCCCTAGCGGTAAGAAAGCGTTTCGGGATTTCGAAAGATAGCATAGACTTCCTAGAGGAAATATAAGTGCAAATCTACTAGAAGGCAATATGAGTCATCTTGGAGAAAATGGGTGGCCTTTGTCAAGGCGAAGAATTCGCAGGAGATCTCGACGGACTTCTGTTTATCTTTCTTCATCCACCTCCATGGTCAGGGGTTGGCAGCTAACACGATTTCAACGTGTAAGTCTGCTTTGACAAGACCCATTCTATATGCCTTCCAGGTCGACCTCGCTAACGAGATCTTTAATAAAGTTCCGAAAGCCTGTGCTAGGCTCAGACCTTCAGCACCTCCAAAGCCCATTTCATGGTCTTTAGATAAAGTTCTTCATTTCGTTTCACTGTTGAACAATGAGGAGTGTGCGTTAAAGGATTTGACCCAAAAAGTTATTTTCCTATTTGCACTCGCGTCCGGGGCCAGGGTTAGTGAGATTGTAGCCCTCTCGAGAGAGGAAGGTCGTGTTCATTTCTTGGATGGGGGAGAGCTGAACCTGTTTCCGGATCCTACGTTTCTCGCCAAGAACGAGTTACCCACCAACAGGTGGGGTCCCTGGAGAATCTGCCCTCTGAAAGAAGATGCATCTCTATGTCCAGTAGAATGCCTAAAGGTCTATCTTCGTAGAACTTCAGACTTCAAGGGTGGTCAACTATTCAGGGGAGAAACATCAGGCTCAAATTTATCACTGAAACAACTCAGGGCGAAAATCACATATTTTTTTCGCAGAGCGGATCCTGCCAGTACACCTGCAGGTCACGATCCGAGGAAAGTTGCCTCATCCTTAAATTTCTTTAATTGTATGGATTTTGAACATCTTCGTTCATACACTGGCTGGAAGTCTTCCAGAGTGTTCTTTCGTCACCATGCGAAGCAAGTGGAGCAACTAAGGAGGTCTGTGGTAGCAGTGGGTTGCGTCGTTAACCCTGCTGTTTAACTCTGCGAGGAACAGTGGATTTAATTGGGACGATTAATTCCAGGGTGAGTGTGTAGTTACCTACTGTGCTACAAACTAAGTGTGAGGGCACCGGGTTGCCCGAGTTGACTGTTCCACTTTCAAAGGTGAACCTAGCATAAGTGCACACATGTGTGCCGAGCGTTTCTAACGCTAATGTGACTGATTAGTAATACAGACTTTTATAACTTTGATACCTCGGTATGTTAAAAGTGGCACTAATGTTTTTTCTTTCAGATAAACAAGTTTCTGTTTACTATCATGCTTATGCTTAAATTTTTGGTTATCCTCCTCATATATATATATATATATATATATATATATATATATATATATATATATATATATATATATATATATATATATATATATATATATATATATATATATATATATATATATATATATATATATATATATATATATATATATATATATATATAATTGTTGTTAACCTGTTTATTTATTGTCTGTCAATAAACTTGTTCTTGAGAACCTTGCGTCTCCTTCACCTGTGTCAATTTATTGATAATAATTGAGCATTCATTCTATGTATATTTATCTGGGATAATTCTAATAGATTGTTCCTTTATGCAAGCTAATTTTGCATCGGTTTATGCTTTCCCTTAGCTGGAGGACTCCATCCCCTAAAGGGACAGTGGCGGATATACAAGTTTCCTCCTACGCGGATATAAACCTTTGTCCAATACAGTATTGAACGGAGAACTGGTCGATATTTCATATTGACGCAGTTGTTCTTTACAAACTATGCCTTACATAATATAGGGTGAGACCACTAGTAGGACTCTTCCCTGTAGGGGGCAAGAAGCTCTAACATGGTTTATGGTTAGTTGAAAACATGTATAACGGTAACATCTTAGGTCTTTAGGTCTAGTCGACCGGGGAAATACCTCCGGGGAGTACAGCTCGTTTTGAGAATCCACAGATACAGTAATGCTCTGGTATACTTCCATCAGGACAACATGGCTTGAGCCCAAAAAACGGATTTTGAGCGAAGCGAAAAATCTATTTTTGGGTGAGATGGCCATGTTGTCCTGATGGACCCGCCCTGCCCTTTCTATGAAAGGGCTGTAGGTCCCCTCCCTACATACAGTATCTGTAGCACCTTGTGTATCGCTACAAGGAATACAGATGGCGCCAGGATTGGCGCAATGCACGCTTACGAAACGGGAGAAGAGAGAGCCTTGCGAGCGGCTCTCCTTTTTCTTTCTCGTTTTCGTTTTCTTGCCAATTGACCCCTTCGAAGTGTTATCTCTGTTCGGGGTGCAGATTGCCATGTGGCGTATCAAGAATACGTCCTCAGATATTTCGCGATATCCCTGGTTCTTTTATTAGGGATATTCGCTCCAGGAGTTAGAATTCTGGGTACCTTAAGGTAAATTCTCTGGGAATATCGCCGTACTTATAATATACCCTAGGAAGCTACCCTATAGGAACTTCCATCAGGACGACATGGCCATTTCACCCAAAAATAGATGTTTCGCTTCGCTCGAAATCCGTTATTTGATCTTCCACTACTTTCTTAACTAGCCATTTGTCATCTGATGTTATGAGATAACATCACATTTTTTCATACTGTATTTTATTTTCCACTGGCCGTATTCCTATTTCTGCTATTAGCCCACAGTATGGTGGGTAGAAACCTGTTTAAACACTCCTTTCATAATTTTGTACTGTTTACTCTAGTTCTTTCATTTCTAAATATTTGCAAACATTGTAGGTACTACTACTGTCTCATAGATCTTTATTCTCACTAACAAAGCCAAATCTCCTACTCTGTTACTGATTCCATACTTCCCAACTTCCTGTACCATGTAGCCTATTCTCTTATTGCTTCCCTTTTGCTTATGCTGAGACTTTGGTTTCCTTTATTCTAGTACCACTCTCCTTATTATCTATATTCCTTAACTGTTTCTATCCTTTGGAGTTTCTTAAAACCTCGACCTTTGAGTTCCATGGTTGATTTGTTGTCGGTGGAAATTGGGAGAAAAAAAAATCCATGAAAGGACTCATTCATATCTTATACATGCAAAACAATACATCTCTCTGAAGTGCAAAGAATGTACAGATATAATTGTGTACGTTTGGTGGTACATATCTGTTTAAGCTTAATTCTAAAAACTTTTTGTTGTCTTATGGAGAGGAAGAATGAGTCGACAAACTGAAGAGAAATGAGTTGAGAGAAAACTTAATCAGCATTTTGCTTCATCGCAACGATGTTGTCAACATATTTTATATCGTCTGGTCTTTGAGAAATGATAACAAGTGAAGCAGATGTCTGCATTGACATTAACAATGCCATGCTGTTATGAAACCCAAGAGACGATATACCATTTCCCATATTCGTTGTTAAAGTTTCCTTAACAACTAAGTAACGAAGCCAGATTTGGTTTACACTGAATGCTGTTATGTATTATTGTAATAATGTACTGTCTTACCTCAAATGTTACGTGTACTGAGCGCAGCATTGCATCATATTGCATTGATAAAACATGTTTAAGATTGTACATAACTGAAATAATGTATTTTGATATTAGGGTTCAAGCATTTATTGATTACCTCAAAGATAAGATGTGATTCTTTCTACTTTTGTACAGCAGTAGGATTTAAGTCTTTTGAGAGCGAAGCTCTTATGTTTGTTATGAGGTTTTGGTTTTTAAGATTGTTTATGAGATGCTTGACGCTCAGTTGGGAGTTGGTTGTTGGAAGCCCAGAGACAAGAGCAATGTAGCCTCTTATTATACATTAAAGGGTTATGTATACACCTGCTTTTGATTCAACATATCAACAATAAAAAATTGACAATGCAGATGGGATACCCCTGGATAATTACTAATAATTATTCACTCATTCACAGGTGAGTAATATGCTGAAATCAACAAACAATCAAACAACATAAAATATAAAATTGGCGATGACCCGATGACGAATACACCAGAGATCATAGAGCAGCAGAAGAAAAAATTATTGCAAGAGAAGCAGAAGAAACAGGCCAATGAGGATTTCCTATGTAGCCGACCAGAAAAAATTCATCAAACACTAGCAAACAAAACAAGAAAACAAAGTGAATTTTAAAGTTGTGTAGGATACAAAAAAGGTAGGAAGTTACATGGTGACTTTAGAACAGTAGCCTGACCTATTCAAGGTATCAAGGTATGCAGTCAAAAGGCCTCTTGACATTGAACATTCTGAACGATTTGGCATCACAGCTGAACCCAATTCTGTTGCAACACGATGGCAACAGTGGTGTGAGGAATTTAAGATTTATCTAGAAGCATTTGGGAATATGAAGGATGCCCAAAAGAAGGCATTATTACTTCATACAGCAGGTAGAGAAGTTCGGGAAGTGTTTAAGATATTGCAGCCTACAGATGACACAAGTGAAGCTGCAATTAAGGCTCTTACCACATATTTTGCTCATCAGGTCAATAAATTTTTTGAAAGGTATCAATTTACAGCACAGGCATATCAGAAAGAAAATGAAAGTTTAGATGCATTTGTGACTAGACTAAAGAATTTAGCTGTTTCATGTGAATTTCTAGAATTAGAATATGTTATCATAGATCAAGTTATTGCACATTGCACATCATAAGACATAAGAAAGAAATTATTGCAAGACAGAGATTTAACATTAGAAAAGGTATTGATAATAGGCGGAGCTCTAGAAACCTCGGATAGGCAAAGTAACATAATAGGTAGTTCTACAAGTAATAGAATGGAATATTCTAAAATTAGTACAAGAGGTTCAAAATGGGAAAACAATGAGAATCAGAGAAGAAATATATCAAAGCCAAGTTTTAGAGGTGTGGTAAAACTGATCATCTTACATAGGGAGCAAAGAAATGCCCTGCTATTGGAAAAACATGCCAAAATTTTAGAAATAATGGTCATTTTGACACGGCTTGTAGATTCCCTAAACAGTACGCAAAGAAAATAAATGCTACAGTTGATATTATTGGTCAAGAGAATAATGCAGAAAATGTTCATGACAATCAGGATAAGTCAGAAAATTATTTTGCGTTTCGCATAAATTCTGTCAATAAATATACAAAGAAACATATCATGGTAGAAGTAATCATAAATGGTGAACCGATTCTGATACAAGTTGACACAGCAGTCGATGTATCAATAATGTCTGAGAAAACAGCTAAAAACATTCCTAGTTTGTTATTAGAAGGTACAAATAGAGTTTTGAAAGGTTATAAGGGTTCTTATATTCAGGTAATAGGTGATTCGAACATATAAGTATAGTACAAAGAACAGAAATTAGAGAGAATGCCATTAACAGTAGTAAAAGGTAAAGGACAAACTTTGCTAGGTTTGGATTGACTACTTACTTCCACTCCTAGGTAGGCTTTCCGCCTGTCAGTGGAATCAGTTGTTTTCTCCACTCAATTCTGTTTTCAAAATTTCCATCTCTTCTCAGCTGTACAATTATTGGCATGTTGTTCTTTGTCAGAATCTCTTCAATTCTATCCCTCCAGCGTTTACGTGGTCTACCTCTTGATTGGCTACAGTATTTGAAATTAGATTGGCCTAGTATTTTGAAGGTTACAGGTAGACAAGATGAACACAAAAAGGAAATGTCTGTGGATAACATCATATCAGATTTCCAAGACGTATTTGAAGATAAAGTAGGTACAATAAAGAATGCAAAGGCAATTTTAGTTTTGAAACCTGACAGTGCTCTCAGAATTTGTGCTCCCAGAACAGTACCGTAGGCATTGAAAAGTGCAGTTGAAACAGAAATCAGGAGATTAAAAAATGAAGGTTCATGGGAAAAGGTTACATATTCAGATTATGCTACTCCATAGGTACCTATTGTGAAGGAAAATGGTCGGGTTAGGTTATGTGGAGATTACAAAGTAACGTTGAATCCACAACTGAAAGTTGCTCAACATCCATTTCCAAATCCGAAAGACATGTTTGCAACTATGTCAGGATTCAAGGTTTTTTATTAGTTACATTTAAAACAAGCATTTTAACAGCTTCCCATGGATGAAAGTTCACAAGAATTATGTACAGTAAATACATCCTTAGGTTTGTTTAGGCCAAAGAGATTACCTTATGGAGTTGCAAGTAGTCCAGCTATATGGCAACAAACTATGGGTAAGATTTTTTCAGGAATGCAAGGAGTATTTATTTTTATAGATGATATTTTCATTACTGGTAAAGACACAAGAGAACATAGAGAATGATTGCGAACAGTTCTGAAAAAGTTGAAAGAACTTAATATTAGAGTAAATAAATAAGAGCAAAGGTATTTTAGAAGTTGATTCAGTGGAATACATAGGTTTTGTAATTTGGCAAGGGTATTCACAAAACTAAAGAGAAGACTAAAGTTGTACAATCAACAAAAGTACCAGAAAATGTTAAGAAATTACAATCATTTTTAGGTTTAGTAGCATTTTATGGGAATTTTATTCAGAATTTGTCTACAATTGCACATCCATTGTGTAATTTCTTGAATAAGGGTGTAGAATAGAAGTGGACTAGATAGTGTCAGGAATCTTTTAAAAGAATCAAACAGGAAATAACATCACCCACATTCATAGTACATTATCAAAAGGATTTACCATTTATATTAGTATGTGATGCATCAAACATAGGTTTAGGTGCAGTATTATCTCATGTAATTGCAGATGGAACAGAAAAACCAATTGCATTCACTTCAAAAGTATTGAACAAGGCAGAAAGGAATTACTCTCATATAGAAAAAGAAGGTTTAGCATTAGTGTATGGAGTTAAGAAATTTCATATTTATCTTTGTAGTAGGAAAATGTTCACACTTGTTACAGATCCTAAACCTGTATTAGCAATATTGGGTCCAAAAGCAAGTTTACCTACGTTGGTAGCTGCCAGACTACAGCGTCGGTGGGGCAATTACGTTAGCCGTATATCACTATGATATAGAATACCGTCCAGCATCGAAGATGGGTAATGCCGATGCTTAATTTAAATTACCAGTAGACAAAGCTCCAGAAGAGTATGATGACAGTATTCTGTTAATTTCTGTATATGATGTACCCATTATAACAAAGGATGTAGCACACAGTACCGAGAGTGATCCAGTAAGGTTTTAGAGAGTTTGATGATAGGTAAGGACGTATGTGGAAAAGAGGAAAATTGTAAACCCTATAAAGATATATGGTATGAACTGAGTGTAACACAAGGAATAGTGATGAGATGTTCAAGGGTAGTTATTCCTAATTCACTGAGGAAGAAGGTTTTGTCTGAAATACATGCTGATCACCAAGGAATTGTAAGATCAAAGTAAATTTCAAGAACTTTTGTATGGTGGCCAGGTGTAGATAAAGATGTGGAATCTTATATAAGGAATTGTATGAATTGTGTTATGCAACAGAACAATCCTCATTTTGCTAGAATGCACCCATGGGAGTTACCCAGGTATCCATGGCAAAGAGTACATATAGATTTTGCAGGTCCTTTTTTAAATTATTTGTTTATGATAGTAGTAGATGCTTAGATTAAGTGGTCAGAAGTCATTCCTATGAAAACAACAACGTCTTACACCACAACAAAAGAGTTGATGCATTTTTTTTCTACAGAAAGAATTGTTAGAGATAATGGTCAACAATTTACCTCACAAGAGTATAAAGAAGTAGAAAATCTCCCAAAAGTAAGAACTTTTTTTACCTTTATCTGATGTCATGGGAAGATCGTACAACCCTCTAAAGAAGTAGGTACCAAGAGAGATTGTAAGAGAGATATGAAATTTATATTATGATGTTCAAGTTGGTGTAAATATTGTAAAACGTGATTTTGATCAATTACAGCCATTAAACAGAAATACAGTAGAGCAAACTTTCAGAAGTAGTTAGATCAAATGAGTCGAATATTAAACAAGATGCTCCAACATTAAATGTAGGATCAGAACCAATTTATGTACCAGTACAAGATGAGGGTAGAGTGCTTCCTAATAGGATTAATAGAGGAAAGCCCCTGAGAGATTAGATTTATAAAGATTTTTACAATGTCAAGTTAAGGGGGAGGATACTGTTTTTATTATTGTAATAATGTACTGTTTTACCTCAAATGTTACGTCTAGTGAGTGCAACATTGCATCATATTGCATTGATAAAACCTGTTTAAGATTGTACATAACTGAAATAATGTATTTTAATATTAGGGTTCAAGCATTTATTGATTACCTCAAAGATATGATGTGATTCTTTCTACTTCTGTAATGCAGTAGGATTTAAGTCTTTTGAGAGCGATGCTCTTATGTTTGTTATGAGGTTTTGGTTTTTGAGATTGTTTACGAGATACTTGACGCTCAGTTGGGAGTTGGTTGTTGGAAGCCCAGAGCCAAGAGCAATGTAGCCTCTTAATATACATTAAAGGGTTATGTATGCACCTGCATTTGATTCAACATATCAACAATAAAAAACTGCTAACGCAGATGGGATACCCCTGGATAATTACTAATAATTATTCACTCATTTACAGGTGAGTAATATACTGAAATCACCAGAAAATCCACCAACTTAAAATATGAAAAACGCGTTGGGCTGAAGTCGTTTCTCTCTCTCTAAGAAAACATAATTTTCCACTTATTGAATAATTCCTCAAACAGGAACTTCTTCTTGTTGCATATTAATCCTTGGTTTAAAACTTTGCCTCACAAAGATTTATCCCTCCTGAATTCACTGCTGGTACGAGCTATTTTCATAAAAGTTTCGTTATAACCAAATGATACGTCAAAACCAACTTTGTCAATGAATAATCACACTACCAACTAGTCACAGTAGGCACAAGGAAGACTGCCTCACACCCATAGGTGAGAGGGCATCAGGAGACCAACTTAACTTATTCAATATGTTGTGTGCATTTTATACCCAAGTGGGTATGCAATAATATTTGGTTATTCCACCAACGTTCTTCTGGGAATCATATGGAAGCTTGTAATAATAATAACAAGAATAGGGAAGGGAGGAATATGGGGAAAGAAAGGGTACCCCTGGATACAATCTAGTTTATAGCTCAAAGGCTGGTACTCGGGATGGGAAAGATTAAGGAAATAGGGAGAAAGAGAAGTACAGGAGAAGAATAATAGAGAGGGGCAGACCCTCTTGCGATGTTAGGGAATTGGTATTAGCTAAGAAGCCAGATACTTGTGTTGGATAATCTTGATGCAACGCTTTCTAAGACTTTGAATTCTTTTTCTCAAACAATATATGTAAAATGTCACTAATTTTTCGTAAATGTTATACAAAAATTACAATCAATTTCTTAACGAATAACTATAGATACAAAATCAAAATCTTAAAATGTAACATTAAGCAAGGCTGTTCAAGAGTACATCATTACATAGTCAATCTCTGACTGATATTAGACGGGAAAGTTCCATCTCGGACTGTGAGTCACACTGATCAGGCACAACTCTCCTGCAGATACAGTTTCCTGACATTTCCTCTTTTAAGATGGTGTCTTGTGGTATAGTGAAAACGTCATACTCACTCAGATGGAAAGACCAGCGTTCGACTTTCCCAACAGACGAAGGAAATAAGTTTTGTTTCTGCTCTTATTAGTAATACTTTTATCATTATGCAAGGTGCAACTTAAGTTGGTTGGAAGTTTATAAGCTACAATGCCAAGTATAATAAATAATAAAATGAAAGTTTTATTGCTTCATTTTACTTGTATTCTTTGTTACCGTTTTGATTCAATTTAATATTTACTTCTGCCATCCTTTCCATCCTTTGGTATTGGAATCTCCTGATTTTCCAGGTAATTGAAACTTTGCCTAACACACGGATTGGTAACAATAATTATAAAATGAAACATTTTGACATCCAAGTTTGAGCTTCCAAAGTATCAATAAGTAAATTCCAAGACTTAAGAAGAACATTCATAATTTGGTTACTATTTTCACTAAAACTTCTCTTAAACTAAGATTAAGCAAAACCAAAGAAAACTGAACCGTTGAGGGCTTAGTAGTATACTCTTCATCCCTACACAACAAAACAAAGTTTATCCTTATCATTCCTGTTACTATGATTTTCTAGCATATTTAACCTTGTTTCCATAACCATTACTGCCTCATTAGTCTTAACTTTTCCGATGTAATCTCTTCTACTATTACTAATCACAAACCTCAGTTTGGTCATCGCTGCTTTCTTTTCTTCTATTTTTCTTTTAATTTTATGTGCCACTTTACTTTTTTATTTCTTTTTTTTTGTTCTCGCTTTTTATACATCCTTACTTCTTCAATTTTAATATCATATTTATCGAATATTTCTATGATACTTTTTTCTAACATTCCCCATATGGTTCTCTTATTTGGACAGCTATATGTACCTGGGAGTTGTCTAGACAAACAACTAACTTTCAAGGAGTAAATCAAGTACCTAAAGGAAAGATCAAATGGAAAACTTGCAGCCATAAGATATATGTCTTCTCTAAAGGACGGAGCAAATGAGCATATACAGAAGAAGTACTACCTAGCCTGTACCAGAACATTTATGGACTTTGCTGATCTTACCCTAACAAAGCTGACAGAGGCCCAAAGAGTTACTCTAGAGGTAATACAAAATGATGCCATGAGACTCATGTTATGAGCACCCTTGTGGACAAGGCTGTGTAATATCAGGCATGAAACCAACTTGCCGACCTTAGAAGACAGGATGGCAAAGAGAAACGCGAGCACTAGGCAAAAATGTTTCTCTCTGATAAAGACTCCATATCAAAGAAGTGGGTAAGAGAAGAGCTCACAAAGCACCCTGAGATCCAGACCTAAAGCTCCTATAGCAAGGACCACAGTGATAACCTAAAGAGCCTTTGAATAGCTGAAGTAATACTGCAGCTGAGCCCAGACACAACCCAGGGCACATAGCACATCCCACCGTGGAAAAGGGAAATTGCACCTTTCAGATATACGCTATAAAACTTCCAAAAGCAAAAGAAGATTGCACAATGGAGGAACTAAGAACAGCAGCCCAGAAGGCAATCAGAAGCATAGAAATCGCAGGGGCACAGACCTATTACACAGATGGCACTGTGGATCCTGGAATTCAAACAACAGGAGCTGCAGTATACTCCAACAACTTTGTGGCTTGCTGGAGAATATCCAACAATGCCTCCACCAAGCATGCAGAGCTTATTGCAATAAAGCAAGCACTGAAATATTTGTTTGAAATCGAAGAAAGACCATTAGTCATCCACAGACTCAAAATCCTCAATGCAAGCCCTGCAACAAGCAAAGCACAAAGAAAAAACGGGTCTAATAGCTGAAATCAAGTCACTACTATATCAGCACAATAAAAGAGGCAGACCTGTGACTCTCAACTGGATTCCCAGTCATATTGGAATATCAGAAAAGGAGAAATCAGATGAGCTTGCCAAAAGTACCGACATATAGACAGGGTATAGGTGCAGATACAGCCTGTGCATCAGCAGATCAATAACAAAATAAAGCCACAGCTCAAAGAAAATATGATCAATGACCTACACAAGTGGATAGAAAATAACTCCCCTTCTGCCACATGGTACAAGTGGGCCACAGATCTGGTGCCTCCCCCATTGACAGGCACACACCAAGAGAGCAAGCTGTATGTATTCACAGACTCAGGCTGGGGGTACAAAGCCTGCTAGGAGACTGTAGCAAACAGTGTAAGACCATACGAACGCTTTGAAAAGATACTACAACAGACCCTTTTGCACTACCTGCTAGAATGTAGGGAGACAGCGTATCAAAGGTGTAACTTACAACCAGGTGCTAACTCACAAAACGCCAGGCAAACTGCAGCCACACTGGTAAAAGCAATTATTGAGGATATTGAAACCCATAGACAATTGCTTTCAAACCTACCTTGACTAAGGTAAAGTAACCTCTGGAAGTTCATTTAACTTTATCTCATCCCCTCATTATAAAGCCCTATACACATCATCTGTATTCTTCCATAAATTTTTCTACTACTAAAATAATCTACAGGGACCCTAGGGATTATATGGTTTGATAACCCCATCTGCAATATATGTACATTTTCAAAGGCCTTATAATTTTTCAAACTACCACTATCCGTGACATGATGGCGCCCTTCCACTACCACCATCATCCTTCCTCTGTTTTTATCTGTTTCTACAACTTAAAACCTTTCCAATTTCCATATTTAACAATTGACCTACTGAATTTTTTTTTCAGATCACCTATGGGCCAAACAAGGGAAACAGGAATTTTTGGCTTTAATACCACGACAACAACTGTTTTCTTTTCCTATTTCTAACCATTCCATTCACCTTTTTAACCTCTTCTTTTTTGTGTCTAATTACTAACACCGCAAACTTCTGTGGGTTTGTGTTAAAGGTAAATTTCTTAAGTTCTTCCAAACTGCGGCAGTTACCAATGGTTCTTTCTACTTTGTATGGATTGTAGCTGGGGAATATATTATCATCTGCAAAAATCAAGGTTTCTATTCTAATGTTTCTAATCAGGGTTATTGTCTTCTCACTTATTAAATTAACTTTGTCCATGACCATTGAGCATAAATATTATAAATACTGTTCCCTGTTTTACATTCAAGAAACCTCTTGCTTATAAATAGTGTTGTGCCCCGGACAAGTATAGCTCATCACATTCCTTTGTAGCAGACGAAGCCTGGAAATAGGAGCATCCGAAAAGCGAATCTTCCTTAAGGCTAGTTAAGAATGAAAAGACAACTGATTATCATTTGGATAGTCAGCAAAACCATTGCATGAGAGAAGGTGGAGATATATCTGTTTCAAACGAACAAATACAACAAGAAAAAAATTTAAAAAACAAATAATCGATGTATATATAAAAGGGAAATTCAATGTTCGTAAATAGGCTATGATAAGCAATTTGACCCATAATAACTGAAACTACCAAGAGAACTTTAATAAATGATGAATGATTATGGACTCTCTCTCTCTCTCTCTCTCTCTCTCTCTCTCTCTCTCTCTCTCTCTCTCTCTCTCTCTCTCTCTCTCTCTCTCTCTCTCGAAGGTTTCTGGCGACCTCGTCCTTTCAGTTTCATGGTTGATTTGTTGTTGGGGAAAACTGGGAGAAACAAAAATCCATGAAAGGACACATTCATATTTTATACTTGCAAAACAATACATCTCTCTGAAGTACAAAGAATGTACAGATATAATTGTATGCATTTGGTGGTGCATCTCTGCTTAAGCAAAATTCTAAAAGGTTTTTGTTGTCTTATAGAGAGGAAGAATGAGTCAACAAACTGGAGAGAAATGAGTTGGCGAGAAAACTTAATCAGGACGGATAGAGACGGATAGATGAGAATGGCCATTGCAAGTTGCTTCATCAGGACGATGTTGTCAGCACATTTTTTATCGTCTGGTCTTTGAGAAATGATAACAAGTGAAGCAGATGTCTGCATTGACATTAACAATGCCATGCTGTTATGAAACTCAAGAGATGATATGTCATGTCCCATATTCTTCGTTAAAGTATCCTTAACATCCAAGTAACGAAGCCAGATTTGGTTTACAGTGAACGCTTTGGGGCTGACCAACCTCAAGGTCGTTGTTGTGTTTATTGCTCCATACAGCTGCAGAAATCCAATTTTATGAGGAATTTTACATGGACATTTATCTCTCACTACCATAGATAAGCAAAAGACGTCTGCTTCATTGTGGGGATTTTTTTTTCTTTTTACAAACTTTCCCCTACCCACAATGAAAATAAACTCCTAATCACAATCCCAAACTAAAGGCCTGGTTATGCCTGTATGTCTTTTTACTATTATTTTTTAAACTATTAAACATATGGGAAAGAATAAAGTGAGGATATAATGCAAAATTTGCTATGGGTAATCTTTCATAGTTTTTTATAAATCCAATGAATAGTCATATTCACGCTACACCAAATAAACTAAGATAAAAAAAGACCCTGGACAAAATATGAAGAAGTTTCCAATAGCAAAGGGTATCCGTCTCAGCCCAGGCAAGTAAGAACTGTGAGTCACACTTCTCGTAGTTTTGGGGTGCTTATGCCTGAGAGAGAGAGAGAGAGAGAGAGAGAGAGAGAGAGAGAGAGAGAGAGAGAGAGAGCTCATGAAACTGCTCTATCTATCCATTTACATTCAACTTTTGTTTTTATGGTTAAATATACATCTCTCTTATATATCAACAACCTTGACATCGGGGTCACTACGCATGCCCATCAATATATATAAATGGCTTTCGTCTTAAGATTGTAAAACAGCGAAAAGAAAAGAGTCACATCTTAGTTTTGCTTTCATGAAGGAAATTACCGAGTGTCAATTGTTTCACTTTTTAAGTCTCTTGGTGGCAAACAACATTTAAGAACAGGCCTTGTGGCACTATTAGGTTTGTTGTTTTACGAGTCAATTACCTGAAATACTCTAACTCAGAGTTCTTTTAAGAATACAACTTAAATAGTTTAAAGAGTAAATAATGAGCAGACTTAAGGGGGTGACAATTATAAAAAATGGATTTTGACACAGCAAAAATCTACTTTTTGTGTGAGATAGCCATGTCGTCCTGATGGAAGTTCCTCATTGGTAGCTTCTACTTAGGATATTACCCCGAGTGATATACCAGAGAAAGTTTACCTTAGAGGTATCAATGTGAGACATTGCATCCATTCCTGTCGCTTCCGGATCTCAGTTTGTGGCTATACACCAAGGAAGCTTCTTGTTAAAGCTCGTTGCAAAGAGATTGATTTGAAGTTCTTGGACTTGCTCTAGAATGAAACAGAATAATATTGTGTCCCGAGACCATTCTGTTTCCTGAGGCTTGGATCTCGACAGGGCGTCCACCGTCATATTGCGAACCCCTTCGAGGTGAACTGATGAAAGATGAAATTTCCTCCTTTGCGCTAAAGAGAGAATGCCTAGGATTACATGGTTTATCTGAGGAGATCTGGAGCCCTGTCTGTTGACACAGTGTACTATTTTATTGTTGTTGATGACCAATTTGATGTGTGATTCCGTCTTTGGGTATAGTCTCTTCAGAGTCACAAACAATGCAATAGCTTCCAGAACATTGATGTGAAACTTCTGAAATGCGATCAAACATTGACCCTGCACAGTCTTGGAAGATGAGTGTCCCCCACCCCAAATCCTTGTTCAGAGGCATCTATGTGAATAGTCACAGAAGGAGGAGGGTACTGTAGAGGGATGTAGTTTTATACCCTCTTGGCAGTGGACCACGGCTTGAGCGGCTTTTGCAGTAAGACTGGATTTTTGTGGCGAAGATCTCTCTGACGACTGGATGCCTTTCTTCTTCAGACTCTGTTGGAATCTTTGGGTCTTGCTTTCAGGGTTGGGTCTGTCACAGCAGCGAACTGTAACGACCCTAAGACCCTTTCCTGTTGCTGTCTGGTGAGTACTTCTGAACAAAATAGTCACCTGACCGAGTTTGCGATTTCCTTTCTCTTGTCTTGTGGTAGAGAGAGGGCATGTCACTGTAAATTCCAGTGAATTCCTAACAACTGAAATTTCCAAGCTGGAGATACCCTGGACTTCTTGAGGTTGATTTGGAAGACCAGAGATTGTAGGAAGTTCAAGGCCTTTTAGGCTGTTCGAAGACATTCCGACTT
Organism: Palaemon carinicauda; assembly: GCF_036898095.1. Lineage (NCBI taxonomy): Eukaryota > Metazoa > Arthropoda > Malacostraca > Decapoda > Palaemonidae > Palaemon > Palaemon carinicauda. Next base: position 18,426,489 of record NC_090749.1, read on the forward strand.
CGTTGCAGCCCAGACTAGCCAGTCATCCAGGTACAAAATCATATGAAGGTCTCTGTTCTGAAGTTATTGGACAACAGCATCGACTAGCTTCGGGAAAATCTTTACAGTTATAGTGAGCCCAAATGGAGGTCCTGAACATAATACTCTAAAAATGGGGTTGTGAGTTGAAAGAACCTCTTGAAGCCTAGCCCTTTTGAGACTGCTGTGAGCACAGGGATCAAACTCCCATTGATCCCTGAACAGGTGAAGTCATCCCCCTACCGGAAGCGCTTCATCTTTGTTGTGAAGGACATGCATCTTCAGTTGTCTTGCCTCTACTTCCTTGGCCTCCAGTTTGACTGACTCTTCTAGACCTTCCCCTGCTGTTACCGGAACCCATCTTATGAGCTTTGGCAGGGTAAAATGTTGTGGTAGCTCTCTCACACACCAGGTTGAGGGCTGGAGACCGAAACATACTGCTGGGGAACCATGTAGCCTACACAGTTTGAGGGATGGCGGCAACCGAGGCTGTTGCGACAGGAAAGGTTTTCCTTCCCTTAAAGGAACTTCTGGGCTTCTCGCCCTTGGATTAAGGTCTTTCATTGGGGTTAAATTTTGGTTTAGAGGTCATAACCCACTTGTCTATAAGGCTTTCCTGAGCTGCTTAGTCCAAGACTTCTTTAACTAATTTTTTCAGGGAAGAGATCCTTCCTGCAGATATTAGAGTCGATTAGTTTTCTAGGTTCATGTCTGATCGTAACAGTGGCTAGGATGTGTTCTCTTTATGCTCTCCTGGCTAGGAAGAAAGCATGGAGATCCCTATCAAACATGAATATGTGAGTCTTCGCCAAATCTGGGAAGAGATCAGATATGAAATAGTTTCCAATAACCTTCTCTGGATAAGATTGGAAGGCTAAGGAGGCAGAAAGTCTCTCTTCAGCTTCCAGTTCTCCATTTCATAGAGATTAGGGAATCCTAGGCAGTTTCTCGTTAAACTATTTGCCTTCCGATGTCTTTATCTAGTTTTCCAACAGTGAAGATATTTTGGACGTCCTTCCAGTTATTCGAATCATAAGGACTAGGAATGGCATGCTCTCCTCTATTGCTTTCATCGTGGTCTCTTAAATTTTTGAGACAAAAGGGGAGACAATATCCTTGGGTGCCACAAAGGTGGCCAGTTTCCTGCCAAAAGGCAGGAAGTTTGGTATTGGTGAATTCAGCAATCTTTAACTCCCTAACCAAGAAGGATTAATCCTTGCTATGGTCCAGGAGAATTGTTTCCTTAGGGATCGTATAATCATTAAAGGACGCTTCCGAGTTAAGCCTTATGTAGAGGTAAGAAAAATATCGATTGATAGAAAGAATTCCAAGTCCGAAACTGGCTAGGAACCCAAACTATCCCCGATATTGAGGAACCCTTCGGTTAAGGCCATAAGCTCGAAGCTGGGGAAGCCTTAGAAAAAGGTGCCTTTTTTTTAAAGCTACTATCCTCGCTGTTAGGTACGCTTAACAGAGTTCATATTTGGCGGTTAGGTTCTCAATAAAAGCTTTCATGAACGCCATTAGTTCCAGGTTTATAGGAAGTGAAGGTTTGTCTAAAGTGTGAACTGGCTTGGAGGTGGAAGCTGGGGTTTGAGCAGCAGTGATGGGGGAAAGTAAAGAGGCACTGGTAGCTGTACTCACATGATGTACATCCAACGACTCTTCTGAGGCTTCCGTGGTCAGCAGGATCCTCTCCCTCTCTGATGACACAAAAGAAGTAGTCGACATGTTGTCAGCGTCCAGATTCATAACTTGCAGAGCGTCTCGAACTTCCTCATCCGCATGATCTGCGGATACTGTCGGGAGTTGAACCGTTGGTAACTGATTATCAATCACAGAGGTGACCTCAGCCAATGGAAAGAGAAGATTCTTCAGTTCCAGTGAAGGAGGATAAGACTCATCTTCTTGAGAGCTCTTCTGGAAGCCTCTTACCCAGTGTCAGAGCACCCTCCGACTTTGATCTTGAACGCCCAAGGAAACGTTAGTGGCATAGAAAGCCAGCGTGAAGGAGATCCGTGTAAATCTGGCATTTCGTAGGTTCCCAGATTGCAACAAATCTATTGGAAATATACCTTGGAAACACGACAATCAGCATTTTTCCAGTAGTTCTTGTGGCCACGGGCGACTTAACCCGCCTGGTACAGGTGACCGTTGAACACTGTAAAGAAGAGACATTACAATGAGTACATATCATTAAAAATTATATTTTCTAAAAATAAGTTTCACAGAACCCATCCTAAATTAAATGAACATACTGCCTATAAAATGGCTAAAGACTGAACATAATCAGAACACATGTCAAACAGCTCGGAAATCTATAGAGATTTATGAAGATAATATAATAACAGTGTGGTAGGAATATGAAGGAAAGGTTCACATCAAAGGTCCACCAGAACCTCCAGAGTATGTCTATCGGAACAACCTAAGATGGCAAGATCACTCCTCATACTGTTTAGACCAGCAACAGCTGCCCCCAAGGCAGCAGCAGCTGTATTAAGGCAACTCTAGTAGCCAATAAAAGACTGACCTGCCAATATCCCAGGCATGTCAACACAAGGCGGTAGACGCATTGTAATGTCAACAGTGGGAGAGTGAACAATCCCATAGGGAAGGGTCCAAACTTAGGGGAAGTACAGGAATGAAAGGCAGGTGATAAATGAACCTGTCGAAACCTAATCTTTATCATTAACTTATGAAAAGAGTAGCCCGTGAGATTGTGAGAGCCATGCAAGACAGCCAGGGTACTAAGAATTAGAAATTCAAAGTTTGTCCTGACAACCAGGGAGTATCCAATCAACCCACTCAAGAGGACAATTTTCCTCAGATGTAGGATAATGCTGCAGCTGAGGCAGCAGATGGAATGACCTAGAGCTAACACACAGCCAGTGCTAGAAGAACTGAAGTGGACAATACAGGAAGCAGAGAGAGTAGGCAACACCTCTATCTAGATAGGCTAACCAGGCAAGGGAGTCAAGATTTCATAGCATGAGGGACATAGCGCAGGAAGTGAGGCTGCAGATATAGAACAGGCATTGGCAAGGCAGCAAAAGAGGACCCCAAGGGATAACAGCTCTACACCTAGATAAGGTTAGGCCATGGGGAGAACTGTGCATGCAAGCCTAGCCTACCAAATGGGTGAGGGAAAGCTCAAAAGCTAGGGTAAGATGACTAGACAAGAGGAACATAGTACCCAGTACAGTCAGGTTATGATCTAACTAGGAAGGGAAGGGGCAGAGATAACACCTAAGGGTGGTCTCTAAGGCAGTAGAGAGCTTTTGACCATGGGAGGAGAAAATCTCACCTTTCTAGGGCCAGAAAAGATAGCCTATAAGTAGGCATGGTGTGGTGATGGGAGACTAAGAAAATGGTGAAGAGGCATAACAGGAAGGTCCAACAGCAACATTAGAACAGCTATAGTGTTCCAGGGGGTCTACATGAGGGCACAGAGGATAAGTCCTCATAACCAGGCATAATAATGGTTAAGGCGACACAAGGGGGTCTACTAGTTAGCATCATAACAGTTGGTAAAGCATTCCAATATGTAAAACTAAGTAGACAAAGGGGACAACATCCCATACTTGTGCCACCTTGCTAAATATATAGGCTAAGTGGAAAATGAAAACAGCCACCCTAAGGCATCTGACAACACTAGCCAACTCCCAGAATGGCCTTCAAGATCGCAGCTCCCTGCCATGACGAATCGACAGAATGGGAGTATAGAGAGCCTCACCCAACCAGTGAGGTTAAGTGAAAGAAGAAGGGGATGATGCATGAGAGAAAAATTTACCAGGCATGGCAGCTAGCTAGCATATGATACCCCAAGTCAATGCTGATAAAAACACCCAAGAAACACCAAGGAATGATGTGGAAATACCATAAACATACCACACCTTAAAAGAATAATGTGAAACATATTCTTCCAGTGATATGACAAAATAACGAAGCATTTCTAAGCGATTTTGTAACATGATGCAATGGTACTGACCGCATGCCGGCCTTGAAAAAATAGAAGCGGTAAAATCAAATAAAACACTGGCTGGGGACGTGATATTCTCCAAGAAACGAAAAAGGAGTATTCAACTTAGTCAATGAGGAAGAAGCTGAAGCATCCAAAATCGAAAATCCAAGCGACCGAAAAAGATGGCGACTGCGAAGGGGAGTGGATCAACAGGAAACATGTCAGTTGTAGCACATTGAGATCAGGAGTTGTAACGGCTTTCTTGCCCACATATCCTGCCCTTACCTTATCCTTTGAGACAAGGTTAACTCAATTTGGAAAGGGATAACTAGGGCTTGTTATTAACACGTCCCTGATTTATACACGATATCTCTTGGGATATTTGCTCTAAGGTTAAAACTCCGTTGATACCTCAGAGGTAAAATTTATCTGGTATATCACTCGCAAAAGTATATCAAGTAGAAGGATTAATGTTACGTTCAACTATTGTACACAATGTAGATTATGTAGAATGTACCAATAAACTTTACTATATAATAAGCAAAATATTGAAAACAATATGAAAATAATAGCCAGCGAACTGAAAATAAAGCTATATTTAAGATTTATCATATTGTAGATATTTACAGAATTACACAAAAATCCACCGAATGCTCACAGCACACCTAAACTAATGGGTAAATATACAAAGTTGGTACCAAGTAGGAATAGCTGACTTTCCAAACTTTTGTAAAGCAAGGGACAGATGGCATGTAGTAGTTTCAGATATAAAATGTTGACAGAAAGAAATATGTCTTCTGCTTCTAATGATGAATGTTGATTTAGTCTTCTTTTTCTTCTTCAAAATACTTTATCGGTGTGTGTCTCACTAAAGTCCAGAGTCACAGACGGTATAGCCGAAGAATGTCTCCAAACACGAGCAGTGTTCAGTCAGGTTTCTCTCGTTTCTGCCTCCCCCTGTCCTATTATTCATCAGTCGCAACTGAGCTCCCGCACCGTCAACAGCTCTTCTCTCTCCCGGTGATCCGCTCTAGGTAAATTTCTCATTGCGGTCACCATAGAGTATCGCCACCATGTCCGTCTTTTACCTTGGAGACTGGTCATAGGACTTGTATCCAGAAGCTGACCGACACTGCAGGGACTGTTACAACGATACTGAATGTGACTGCAACTGTTGCACATCGTATCAGAATCGACATGTTTACTGTTTAACACTGTAGGCCTCTGAATAACTAACGTGAAAGACAAAACCGGGATTAACCATCATGTCAGGTGCAGCTGCGAGGGGTGCATAGTTGCTTCTACTAAGGTCCTAAAGTATTTCAGGACCGCAAAATCATCTACCAGGGAAGTGACTACACCCCCTCCTAAAAGAAGGAAGAGCCATGAACGGCCTTTACCAGCGCCAGTACCAGCCCCACCATCGCCACTGGTGACTCCAAGGATTGAGAGATTTTCCTTCTCAGTCCCTACAACTCTACAGCAGTCAGGTGCAGCAGCAGCCACTCTTCCTACCTAGGCGCCTGAGCCCTCCAATGTCATGGAGACTGAACCTGTTGCGACCCAGGGGAACTATTCAGCATACTGCAACTGCACATTCTTCCTTACCAAACTCCTATAAGAAGCCTCAACCATTGCTGCAACCATTCCAGTTTCACAGCCAAAGAAACCTCTGCCAAAGTTTTGACTTTTACAGACGGACAGCTCCATCTCTTATGCCTCATTTGCTGCCATGGCTGCAAAGCCTGGCATGCCGCTCACTACCAGACCAAATTGGGAAGGTGATTTAATAATCATCCCCAAAGACCTCGAGACAGCTAGATCCCTCCCGGAGGAGCCATCTTTAACACTGCTGGACCCTGCATTCATCCGGAGGAAAGCAGTGATCACTAGGTATCTTATAATGATGCCTATCTCCAGAGCTACCTCATGCAGCAATATCGACTGTACAGTATGCTGTATGGGTAAAGACAACGTCCCTGTAAAAAGACTCATAGCCACCTTCAACGGTCCAGTGCCCTCCTCACTGGATCTTGGAGTCTGGGGGACGTTCCCCATCGAAGAGTATATGCCAGAGCCTCTTAGATGCTACAGGTGCTAGCGTTTCGGCCATCACCAGGAGGAGTGCAAAGGCCCCATCATCTACAGTGTATGAAGCCAGCGCCACTGCATAGAAGTGTGCATAAAAGCCGACAATAAAGGCAAGCAGACAAAACCCAAGTGCCTCAATTGCTCCAGGCCTCACCATGCTTTGAATAGGTGCGACTGAAGAAGATAGCTGTAACGAAGAACAATTCCTCTCCAAAAAACATAAACCACCTACAATCTAGCCACCTAAAGACCAGCAACCTCCCCGCCAGAAGAGACAATGACAGCCGCCTACTGAAACTGGTACTGTACCCGCCCCCCAGCCGCAACCAGCACCACTTCCTAAACCCACATCCTCCAACCCATCTCAATCCCTGACTCAAAAGGTTGAGTCTATGTCTTTAGAAGACCTTATCCCCATTACCTTTAAATTCTCACCCGAGTCCTGTCTCTAACCAGTACTCCTACCTTTATGCAGTTATTGCAACAATTTCAGCTGCCAATCACCGAGCAGGGATAAGCTTATTTGCTTAAACCTTCTCTTTTTCTCTCTGACTAAAGGAAAAAAACTTCTTTCCTCTCCCAGTGTCTCCTACTTACTGGGACTTGCTGCTATCAAAACTTTTTCTCTGACTAAAACGTTTCATTTCATGGACCTAAAAAGGACTCCCCTTTTCACCCCCCCCCCCCATTCCCCCCACCTTTCATGTCTAATGTCAAATCCCTCCTTAAGTAATTCTTCCTCCATCATTTCATGTTCAAGTTACCCTTTCAAAACACACCCTCTGCTTTTTAATGTTGCAGTTTCAGCCTCTTTTGGGAGACCATCTCTTTCCAGATTAATATACTCTTACGGGTCATGCTACAGGCAGGGCAATCTGCACAGAATCGAACATGTGCTATTATATAGGGAACAATACTGTAAACATTACGCAAGAGCAAGGTGCCAGGAATCCACTCAACAACCATCCTGTTGACCTCACATTCGTAAGACTTCTGGCATAAAAGTACAGTAGTTATGAGAAGTATCTAAAACTCCCAGTCCATACCAACAACATCAGGGCCAAATAGCCAGTCACATTGAAGATCTATATGATGGAAGGGAATACTAAAATGGGCACCAACACCATGAACGGGGGCATACTTCTCAATAAAGAAATTTTCATTCACAGGGACAACATCCTCTAAACGAGTGACAGGGCACAACCAGTATCACATATGATACAAACAGGGTTTAGTGAACCATCACCAACAGCAACAAACCTCTTAGCAGTGTATGGCTTGTAAACCTTATCAACAGGTCTGGAACAAACACTGAAATTAACAGGCTTCCTGTCAAAAAACGTGGTCATTTATAGTGTTAACCTCTACTGGTAGCACACCATAACGAGACTTTGGTAGTTACAGGAGCCACACTTTTATCGGCTTCCCTTTTCAACTTAAAACATTCGGGCACTGCGTGACCTAATTTCTTATAATAATTACATACTGCAGAACTGATAGTAATACAATTGGTATTAAAAGTACTGCTTTGAGATTTGATATGCGAATCAAAATTAGACCTTTGATCTCCATCATCAATACCTCTATGCTCATCTGTATCCCTATAGTCTTAACTAAAACAATAATAATACCAATTCTCTGATATCGCAAAAGGGTCTGTCCCTCTCTTTTATTCTTCTCCTGTACTTCTCTTTCTCCCTATTTCCTTAATCTTTCCCTTCCCGAGAAACTGCCTTTGAGCTATAAACTGGATTGTACAGGGGTACTCTTCCTTTTCCCATATTCCCCACTTCCCTATTATTATTATTATTATTATTATTATTATTATTATTATTATTATTATTATTATTATTATTATTATTATTTTGATCTATTAAACCTTCTATCATTACACCTAGACTCTCTGAGGGCCAGTACATAACCATCAACACATTAGGCTTTTCTGCAAAGGGTAGATAAACTTTTTTCATTTGAGTAAACCTTAATGTTCTCACTAATAAGATTCTTAAACTGTTCAATTATAACAGTTTCTCTTAATCTATCAAAACCATCCCTTTACTCACTGCTTTACACCATTTATCAAACTAATCTGATTGTTCTCTACTAAATTCTACTTATGTTTGCTTATCTTGTTTTGTCCAACTCCTAAACTCTATCTTATAAGCTTTGGGTGTTAATTCATAGGCTTGTGAATTTTTTTTTTCAAGATTTCATAATCATATACTCTAGAGCCTACTCGGGAATAGAAGCATAAACCTTTAGTGCCCTACTAAACAAAACTCCTTAAAACATATAATCCTAAAATTCTGCTGACCACTAGTCGGCTATAATACACTTGCGTTTCTTAGCTTTTGTCTCAAAACAGACTAAATATTCATCTAAATCCTTTTCATTAAAAGGAGGTACAACTCGATCTTCAATAAAAATGACTTACCTAGATTTATCAGGATCACTAGAACTAGTCTGCTTAATTTTTTCTAGTCCTAACACTTTTTGAACTTTAAGCTCATGAAGCTTTATCTGAGCTTCCCTATCTTTGGCTCTCTACTTGCTTGTAATTGTTCATGTTTTAATTCTGCTTCTAATTGCTCACGTTCTAAATTTGCTTCTTTTCTCTCAAACTCAGCCTGAGCCTCTATTTTATTTTTCTCTCTCTTAAACAAGCTTCTATTTTAAGCCTTTCAAGTTCCACACAGGTAAATCAGAACACGCTGATTCTCTATTCCTCGTATCTAACCCATTCTGGGGTAACACATCGTCTCTAACGTAAGGTTTAACTAACACATGTTTAATATCCTCTTTCTTCATTGAATTTTTAACATTAAGCTCAAGATGTTTGCCTAAACTTACTAAGCTAGATTTCTTGAGATCACTTAATTTCTCAACTTGGGGATCCTCACAAAATTCGCCAAAAAACCCGATTGTAATAAACTCTGAAATATTTGCTGGCTATTTTATACAAGTAACAAAATACGTTTACTTCACGAACGATGTTGGAATTACAAATAGAATAAAAATTCAGATCCCACCCAGGCCGCCAATTGTGTTACGTTCATCTATTGTATATAACGTAAATTATGCAAAATCTACTCATAAAGTTTTCTAAACAATAGCAAAAAATCAACAGCCATATGAAAATGATATTCAACAAACAGAAAATAGAACTATAATTAAGACTTAACATAAATATTTACACACACACGGATACATGTCCCTATGCACTGCCGACGCAAGAGCCCGTGTCCAGCAAAAGGCTGGGCAATCTATCAAGCAAGGATAAATATATGAACTGCACAATGGAGGAACTAAGAACTGTAGTCCAGGAAGCAATCAGGAGTACAAAAACGGCAGGGGCGCAGACCTACTACACTGATAGTACTGTAGATCTTGGTATTCAGACAACAGGAGCTGCAGTATAGTCCAATAATGCCTCCACCATGTAGACAGAGCTCCCTACGGGCCGACCAAGGGAAAGGCCCGTGTCAACAAGAAGTGTTGGCTGTAATACTCTACGAACGAACGACAGAGCTTGTTGCTATAAAGCAAGCACTAAAACACTATAATGAAAATGAAGGACCTGTAGTCATTCATACTGACTCAAGTTCCTCAATGCATGCCATGCAATAGGAAAACAACGAAGAAACCAAGGCTTTACCATCTGATATCAAAGCATTTCTATATCAGCGCAATTAAAGAGGCAGACCTGTGACTCTCAACTGGATTCTCAGTCACATTTGAATACCAGGGAATGAAAAAGCAGATGAGCTAGCCAAGAGCACCAGACATAGATAGAGTATAGGTACACATGGGTCACAGACCTAGTGCTTCCCCCCATTGACAGACACATGCCAAGAGAGCAGGCTATATGCACCCACAGACTCAGGCTGGGGTATTAAGCAAATTGGGAAATGAAGGAAAATAAGAATGAAAGAACCAGTGAATATTGTGACGTCAGCTCCAAGAGCATGATCTCAGTGACAGGAGTGGGGGTGACTGGGTCAGGATCAGAGGAAGTCTGACATGGAGGCCTGTAACGTGGAGGTCTTTGGGGCTTAGGTGGCTCTGGTGTTGCAGCTGCAGCAGTGGTAGTTGGGATTGTCTGTAATGTTGCCAATCTTCTAAATTGCTCTGGACACCTCCTGTTCTAGGCGTGGTGAGATCCACCATAATTGGGCCTCTATTTTTTTATTTTCTTAAACGAGCTTCTATTTTAAGCCTTTCAAGTTCCACAGCAGGTAAAGCAGAACACACTGATTCTCTATCCATCGTATTTAACACATTCTGAGGTAAAATTGTCTTTAACGTAAGGTTTAACTAACACATGTTTAATATCCCCTTTCTTCGTTGAATTTTTAACATTAAGCTCAAGATGTTTGCCTAAACTTACTAAGCTAGATTTCTTGAGATCACTCAACTTCTCAACTTGTGGATCCTCACAAAATTCATAAAAAAACTCTACTGTATTAAACCCTGACATGTTTGCTGGCTATTTCATACAAGTAACAAAATATGTTTACTTCATGAACGATGTTTGAATTAAAAACAGAATAACAACAACAACAATAATAACAATAGGGAAGTCGGGAATATGGGGAAAGGAAGAGTACCCCTGGATACAATCCAGTTTATAGCTCAAAGGCAGGTACTCGGGATGGGAAAGATTAAGGAAATAGGGAGAAGGAGAAGTACAGGAGAGAAATAAAAGAGAGGGGCAGACCCTCTTGCGATATTAAGTCATTGGTATTATTTTATTGGTTAGCTTTTCCAATACAGAATAACAATTCAGATCCCAGCCAGCCGCCCAATTCTGTTACGTTCATCAACTGCACAAGACGTAGATTATGCAAAATCTACTCATAAATTTTCCTTAAACAATAGCAAAAATCTAATCGTGATATGAATATAATATCCAACAAACAGAAAATAAAACTATATTCAAGATTTAACATAAATATATAAAGCATTACTCAAAAATTCACCGAATACTCACATCACAACAAAACTAACCTATACCTGCTTTAACACATTCTCTCTTACGCGAGAGACTGTCTATCAAGAAATTTCCATTTCATGGACCTAAAGAGGAGTTTCCCTACTGAGGCCTTTTCTCCATTGTCATGCCAGTAAAACTTCCCCTTTTTTCCCCTGTTGTTTTGCTTAGTGGTAGCAAGAGGGACCTGTTCCTCATTCAGTTATACGGGCATTGACCTGGAATCTGCTATACAAATTTCAGCCGTTAGGATGCTTAGTATATTACCATTACCTCCAACAGGGAACCAAATTCCAAGCTGCTGAATGAGGTTAAGCAGTTCATTCGAAACTACCACTACTTTTTGGCCTTACATCATTAGCTTCGGCTATCTAGATTTAATGTAGTTTGAACCATTAACCTGAAAAAGTAATATATCTTATTTTTTTAACTCTTTTAGCATTAACATAAACTACTTTAACCCTGTTCAGATTGCAAATCCCCTTTTACAAATTTAAATTAGTCATTTCAGATAACATCTCTTACGGGCTGCCAACGCAAGAGCCAATGTCTCACACAAGGTAAGGTAATCTACACACACACACACACGCATACATGTCCCTATGCACTGCCGACGCAAGAGCCCGTGTCCAGCAAAAGGCTGGGCAATCTATCAAGCAAGCAAGCAAGGATAAATATATGAACTGCACTATAGAGGAACTGAGAACTGCGTCCCAGGAAGCAATCAGGAGTACAAAAACGGCAGGGGCGCAGACGTACTACACTGATAGTACTGTATATCCTAGTATTTAGACAACAGGAGCTGCAGCATATTCCAATAACTTTTTGGCCTGCTGGAGAACATCCAACTGAATTCCCAGTCACTTTGGAATATTACGGAATGAAAAAGCAGATGAGCTAGCCAAATGCACCAGACGCATAGACAGAGTATAGGTACACATGGGCCACGGACATAGTGCCTCCCCCATTGACAGATGCCCGTCAAGAAAGGCTATATGCATCTACAGACTCAGGCTGGGGTATAAAGCAAATTGGAAGATGATGGAAAATAATAATGAAAGTCCCTGTGAATATTGTGACTTCACACCACAACAGGCTCTCATACACTACCTGCTAGAATGTGGCTAAAAAGCATAACTGAGAGATAACCTTCAAGCGGACATCAACTCGTAACAAGCCAGTCAAACTGCAGCTACATTGGTAAAAGCAATTGTCAAAAACATAAAACCCACACACAACTGCTGTCAAATCTACCTCCACTGAGGTAACAACCTCTGAAACCCTTGTCAAAATCCTTCTCATCCCCTCGCCATAAGGCCCTAAAAACATCATCCCCTGTATTTTTCCCTAACTTTATCTACTAATAAAATATTCCGCAGGGACCCTAGTAAGTAAAGGGCTGGACAACCCTACCCGCAACATATGTTTCAAAGGCCTTACAAACCCTTCAAACTACCGTTATCCGTGACACTACCACTACCACCATCATCCTTCCTCTGTTCGCATGTCTCTACAACTAAAAACCTTTCAAATTTCCTTTTGTTCAAAAACCAACTAGTTTTTGATAGGTTATCTACGGACCGAACAAGGGAAAGACCCGTACCAACAAGAATTGTTGGCTACAATACAACGAACGAACGAAAGTTGTTACCAAGTAAGGCGAGTTAACTTTCCAAACTTTTATAAAACAAGGGACAGATGGCGTTGAGTGGTTTCAGATATAAAATGTTGACAGGTAGAATTATGGCTCCTGATTCTTATAATGAATCCTAATTCAGTCTTCTTTGTCTTCTTCAAAATACTTTATCAGTTTTTGTAGTCACTTAAGTCCAGAGTCAGAGAGGGTGTAGCTGAAGAATGTCTCCAACAAAAGGAGTGTTCAGTCAGGTCTCTCTCGTTTCTGCCTCACTCTAATCTCTTAAATGGGTTACCAATATAAGAACCCGTGTCCAGCACAAGGCTGTACACTCTAAAAAGCAAGCAATGATCTTTCTACCAGTTCAAGAACTCTCCTACCCGGCACAAGGGACACCCAGCTCCCTGACAGTTTGGTGACAGAAATTTTCAGCGCTGACATACACTGTTGACTTTCCAATAAGCTGTTATAGCAGAACCTTCATCTGTTATTACTGCTATATCAAGGAGCACCAGCACTATCAAGACTTTTGTTACATTGACAGGAAAAAATGCAAGGAATACACTGCATATTATGATCAGAAGGGAAAAACTGTGTTCTTTGCTCTAAAGCTGGCTTTAGAGCTGGGCTTGCAGCTTGATTGGGATGGTGTAAGGCACAAGATATTGTGCAGATGCAATGTTTGTAATCTGTACCACAACATCGTATATCAACTTGTCAATAGAAGGAATAGGGAGCCTCCGTTGCACAAGAAACCCCTACCACTGAAGCTCATTAACATCGAGATCCGTTACTTCCATACCCCAGGAGTTCTCCAGAAGATACTGAAGACCCTGGTCGGCCATCTAGATGGCTCAGTTTTAAATTTAATGCAAATATCGACTGCATGAAGGCTACACCTAATAGATATTATGAAGAATGTGGTCTTCCTGTTCTTAAACCCTCTCCTCAACCAGTGAGGATGCCACCTGCTAAAAAGAAAAAGAGTGGAACAACAGTGAAACCACCTACTGCCACCTCCACTGCCACACTACCTACTAACACTCTAAAAACAGAAGAAGAAGTGTCAGCTATGGACCTGGATCCTTCCAAAGACACTCTCCCTCTTGCTTGGGCTGAGGCTCGTCAGCCAGACTGAAATTGCACATACTCCTTAACACAGCAACTTTCTGAAGTCACTGCCACACTCACCGTAACTGTTGGGCCTACTCCAGAACTTGCTAAAGCCACTGCCACACTCACTCCAACTGTTGAGCCTGCTCCAAAACCACGGCCCACCTCTATGGATCCAGGGCACCTGCCAAAATTCAAGTTACCAGCCGTGGAAGGTGTACCTTCCTATGCAACAGTTGTTGCCATTGCAGCCTCGAACCAAGGAATAAAGATCTCTGCCAGAGCCATTCTGAAGGGTGACAAAATCATTAAACATAAGGATCAGGATAGCAATAGCATTTTTCACAGGGAAACCTCCCTGGCCTATTTTGATACTACCAGGAAATTGAGGAAAGCAGTTCTCTCCAGCTATTCTGTCAATACACCACTGTCCTTCATAACTGACTGCAATAATGTTGCCCATGCTGAACCCCATTTAGGCATTCTTAAACAGCCTATCAGGAAAGTCACATTCACCTTCATTGGGCCAATCCCACCGTAACTTCACCTCAGACAATGGGGAATTTTCCCCATAGAGGGGGTCGACGTCTAAACATCGACCCCCTACGCTGCTTCAACTGCCAACGTTTTTGCCACCACAACGAGAACTGCAGGAGCTCAACGGTCTGTGGAGTCTGGAGCCACCAGCATCCCACCAAAGAATGCATTAACACTCACAAGGACGGGTCAGAGACCCATCCGAAGTGTCCAAATTTTGGTGGATCTCACCACGCCGGGAACAGGGAGTGTCCAGAGCAATTTAGAATATTGACAGCACTACAGAGCGTCCCACCTACCACTGCAGAAGCTGCCCCACCACAGCCACCTTAGCCCTAAAGAGCTCCACGTTTCAGGCCGCCATGTAAGACTTCCACTGCTCCTGACCCAGTCACCCCCACTCCTGTCACTGCGGTCAAGCTCTTGTGGCTGAGCGACTGCACCTCCATGTCTAAAGTTATGCTCTCTGGGCAGAGCGACTGTACGTCCTTTCTGAGGGCCTCTCTTGGTTGTGTTTACTGTTGGCCAAGCTGATTCTCTTGCATGTGTCTAGTATCTTTGATTGCCCGAGTTTGAGCAATACAATTAAGAAGATTGTCGTGAGCCGAGATCTGGCAAGACCCTGACCACACTGGTTGGGCTTTCCACCTTTGGGGCTATGGCTGACTGTCTAAGAGCCCCATCCGTGAATAATGTCCGGGCAATCTATGCACGCACGCACCTGTCCTTTTATATTTGGAACAATACTCTAGAGAATTCTGGATCATTCAAGGCTAACATTGCGCAATAGCGACGCTCCAGGAACCCTCTCGAATCATCTTGTTGAACTCACATTCGTCAAACGGCCAGCGCCGAAGTACAGTAGTGTCTGGAACACCTGTTCCAGAACACAATGATATTTTGAGTTACAAATACATTAACATATATAAAAATTAATCATTTATTTTTTTTATTTTTACATCAAAATATATGAAATAATACAAACTATTTTATTTTTACATCAATATACATGAAAAATAAGCCATTTTCAGAAGTTTAGTAATACAATGTACATAAATTTACTGTAAAATATAACACTTAAGAGCACAAATTCATTACAAAATAATAAAGAGCGTTTGCTTACTTTCTGGATTTATTATCAGTCCTAAGAAGGAAGTTGGTAGCGATGCCTTGAATTTTGTTTGGAACTTTGTTTTTGTTGTTTTTTTTTTTTAGTAGACAGACGGAGACTGTCTTGACAAAATTGCAGTTCTTGAAAGATTGTTTTCCAGATCAATTACTAAGGTTTTACCAGAAAACGTCATTTGAAAGATGATTCATAATCTTCCCGAATCTTCCAGTATTCCAGGCTAAAATATAAGGCACTGACGCGATGAGAATTGTGAAGGAAACTATTTGTTTTGTGTCAAGTCAATTACGAGGAAAACATGAATTTTCTTTTAAGGTGTCTCATACAATAAAGTTGTTAAAGGAAACTTATTATGGGTTCAATGATGACGTGCTTATTAATTGGGGTCTGCAGGGGGAATCTAGAAGAGGAAGGGAAGAGCCTTAGGGCGTAAATTTTCCCTCTGGAGTCAACTTGAAGGTTTCAAGAGACTGAGAGGAGAGAAAAGATTAATAGTTTATTACCAAATGTGAACAAGAAAGAAAGAGAAAGAATTTTCATCTATTACTGATAGTGAAGTTTTGTAGTAACTGACTACATCGATGTAGGCGAGAGGTTTCATTCAAGAATTATCTTAATAATGTTTCCAGTGCGGGATGTTCTTTATTATACTTCAATGTAGGATTTTCGAACTGATCATTCAAAATCCTCGCCATTTAACTCCACAAACGTTGCGTTAAATTAGGGTAAGACTGGAAGATCTCGCAGGTGTTTCTATGAATGAGTGCTGTCCAATATGTGACGGTATTGTGGCGTAAATTTCAACCACCTGGTTGGGAAGGAGCGGGTGTCAGAAAAACAAAGTCTTTATTATTCACAATTTACGAAAATGATATTGTATTGTTTTATGCCAGCAAAAATATCGATGTATATGTTTAGAGCCAAGGACTCTCTAGTTTGTTAGATTCTGGCAAATTATGGCCTTCAGCCAAAGTATTAAGTTTACCCTTTGATCTGACGTAAGACTTTGACCATTTCTCTGTCTTATAGTTGATAAAGAAACTCGATCAAACCCCTTATTGATTAAATAAAGTAAGAGTTCCCGCGCATTTCACAAGGACATTTTAGTTAGAGCGGGAGACAGTAGTTTTCCTCTGAGCTGTCCTGAACGACCTGGTGCATTTCTACCTAAAGCTCCATCCAACTAAATAAGTACGATACGCCTATGAGTTAGTGTGTCTCTCTGTCTCTGGCTCCTATATACCGGATACCAGGTCGGTTCCTTTGTGAGTAAGAATTATGTACAGTTGTATCGGTCTGTAAATTTGTCATCCCTGGGGTTAGGGATTTGTTTTATGCATCAAATAATGTCTGTAGGCACTGGTATGTGATTTACCCTAGATTCAATAGTGTATTCTCGAAACTTCGTCCTATTTAGTCCAACGAGGACTCAGTGTTTCATGAGCACATGTTGCAAACCCCCTAAGGGTGACAAATCTAACTTTCATTTGCCTGACTTGTTATTGTGTTTTTTTTTATTAAATTGTATTTGCTGTAATAAACTTAAAATTGTGATCATATTTTATTGAAACTCTCCTGAATTGTTTTGGAAAGCAAACAAGTGATGAATGGAATAATCATTTTAATTAATAGAATATTTATTACTTCTTTTATCGCAAGATCAGAGGCAATGTAATTTCAGTTAAGGTAAAGTATACAGCCAAGCTATGAGAACCCACTGTAGCCCAGTATTTACAACTACATTATATAATTTCAACGCGATCTGATAAAAAGTAGAATCCATGGTATGATGGTTAGGAATATTAGTTGATGTCTTACCCCAGACGTGGGGGTATTCAATAATAATAATAAGTGCGCTATTATTTACTCCCGTACCTCAAGTTTTCAATCAACATGACCATGCTCTTTTTAAAATTCTGATTTCTCATTCTTTCACTATATATGTAAATTTTCACTAAATCTTCCATACAATATTAAAATTTTTACTTACAATTATGAAAGATAATTAAAAACACAAAAAACAAATTAGTCAGAAATTCAAAGTGTACACAACTAAGTATAATGCATAATAAAATGAATAATTTATTGTTTCATTTTACTTAGATTCTGTTACTATTTTGGTTCAGTTTAATCTTTACTTCTGTTATCCTTGCTGGCAGTTATGCCTCGGTGCTGACTGACTACATCCTTTCTAAGGGCCTGTCTTGGCTGTGCATGCTCTTGGGTAAGCTGATTTTCTTACATATGTGTCTAGTTACTCTGAAATATAAGCTTGCTCTGGGCAGAGCAATACTCTTGAGCAGAGTCTTGTGAGCCAAGATCTGGCAAGACCATGACCACACCGATTGGGTCTTTCACCTATGCCTGACTGTCTAAGAGCCACTTCCGGGAATAATGTCCAGGCAATCTACGCACGCATGCACATGTACTTTTATATCAGTAACAACAGGATACTCAAGAGGATTCTGGATCATTCAAGACTAACATTATGCAACAGCGACGCTCCAGGAACCCACTCTCGAATATTTCTGTTGAACTCACGTTTGTCAGACGCTGGCGCCAAAGTACAGTAGTTTTGATAAGTATCTAGAACTCCCGTTCCAGAACATAATGATATTTTGAGTTACAAATACATTACCATATATAAAAACAATTTGTCTTATTTTTATATAATCATATATGAAATAAAATGAATTATTTTATTTTTACATCAACATACATGAAAAAAATAAGCCATTTTCTCAAATTTTGTAATACAATGTACATAAATTTAACGTAACATATAACACTTAGGAGTATAAATTCATTACAGATTAATAAATAGCCTTGGCTTACGGTCTGGATTTGTAATTAGTCCTGAAAAGGAAGTTGGGAGTGATGCCTCGAATTTTGTTTTTGTTGTTGTTTTGTTTTGATGGAGGTAAACTCTGTCTTGAGAAAATTGCTGTTCTTGAAGGATTGTTTTCCAGATCATTTATTAAGGTTTGACAAGAAAATGCTCTTGTTCAATCAGGGCCCTCGCATACCTAGCTGCCACCCCAGGGCAAGGTTCCTAGTGACAACCCCCACCCCCTCCCCCGCTCCCACATCTACATTCAGCCCTAACCCACCAGTTCCAAATCCACCCCCCTTTTAAATTACTTTGCTGCCCAATGCCCTTTATATAGGAACCTAACTATACTGCAAGGCCTAGTAACATGGTATCAAAATATATAATAACATTAATTACACTGGTGAAAAACTATTTTATATCAAGTGACTTACAAAATTACAAAGTAAACAGCTCCTAATTTTTGCTTCATAAATACACATTAACAGCACTGAAGACTTTGAAGTAAATGAAAATAAATTGATTTCAAAACAAAGTTCCATCAGCAGTACAGAAATATTCAACCATAACATAATAAATTTCATTATCAAGCACTCATAAGATTTATTTACATATCAGCGTTAAGAAGAAAATACATAAATACTTTTCATTATTTGGTAGAAAATAGAATATACTATATATATATATATATATATATATATATATATATATATATATATATATATATATATATATATATATATATATATATATATATATATATATATATATATATATAATCTTCCTTATCACGAAGATAACTCAATATATGGTAGTCTACATAAGGAAACTTGGAAGAAGTGTATATGTAGAAATGCTCTACAGTTTCGTCCACCAATTGACCTCGCCTTGGAGCGTTTATTATGCAAAGAAATGATACACAGTTTTGTACATACAGGAAAAGTTTCAAATCGTAAAAAAAAAGGAAAAAAAAGATAAAGATAAACTATCACGACCCAACATTTGCCTGTAAGGTAGTAACATTATGTTTTTTATCCATTTTTTTTTCGAAGCCTTTCCTGTATGTACAAACGTATGTTTTATTTTTTTTTTGTATAATAAACGCCCTAAGAAGAGGTCCATTGGAAGACGAAACTAAAGAGCATTTCTACATATACACTTCTTTACCTTTTCCTTAGCGTGTTACGAGTTGATGTCCGCTTGAAGGTTATCTCTCAGTTATGCTTTTCCTCTTCATTCTTGCAGTTAATGCAGGAGGGCATTTTGTGGTGTGAGGTCACAATATTCACAGGGTCTTTCATTATTATTTTCTTTCATCACCCAATTTGCTTTATACCCCAGCCTGAGTCTGTGGATGAATATAGCCTGCTCTCTTGGCATGTGTCTGTCAATGGGGGAGGCACTTGGTCTGTGACCCATGTGTACCTATACTCTGTCTATGTGTCTGGTGCTTTTGGCTAGCTCATCTGCTTTCTCATTCCCTGGTATTCCAATGTGACTGGGTATCCAGTTGAGAGTCACATGTCTCCCTCTTTAATTGCTCTGATATAGGAGTGCTTTGATATGAGCTAGTAGAGCCTTGGTTTCTTTGTTCTTTTCCTATTGCAAGGCATGCATTGAGGATCTTGAGTCAGTATGAATGACTACAGGTTCTTCATTTTCAATTGAGTGTTTTAGTGCTTGTTTTATTACAACAAGCTCTGTCTGCATGGTGGAGGCATTGTTGGATGTTCTCCAGCAGGCCGATAAGTTTTTGGAATATACTGCAGTTCCTATTGTCTGAATACCTGGATCTACGGTACTATCAGTGTAGTAGGTCTGCGCCCCTGCCGTTTTCGTATTCCTGATTGCTTCCTGGGCTACAATTCTTAGTTCTTCCATTGTGCAGTTCATATATTTATCCTTGCTTGATAGATTGCCCAGCCTTTTGCTGGACATGGGCTCTTGCGTTGGCAGTGCATAGGGACATGTATCCGTGTGTGTGTGTGTGTAAATATTTATGGTAAATCTTGATTATAGTCTTATTTTCTGTTTGTTGAATATTATTTTCATATTGCTGTTAATTTTTTCCTATTGTTTAAAAAACTTTATGAGTAGATTTTGCATAATCTACGTTGTGTACAATAGATGAACGTAACAGAATTTGGGGCCTGGCTGGGAGCTAAATTTTAGTCTTCAGGAAGTGTTTTAAACGTTATAGATATATTCTGAGTAATGATCAGTCTGTAGTTTCAGTCTTCTTGAAGTGTTTTAAATGTTAAAGATGTATTGAGAGCAATGATCGTTCTTTAATTTTAGTCTTGTGGAAGGGTTATTAACGTGATAGACGCAATCTGAGCGATGATCTTTCTAAAATTTTTGTCTTCTGGAAGCATTTTAAACATTATAAATTAATTCTGAACAATTATCTTTTGGTTATTCTAGTTTTCTTGGAGCATTTTAAATGTTACGCATGTATTCTGAGTAATGATCTTTCTGTTATTTTAGTCTTTTATAAATGTTTCAAACCTTATAAATGCATTTCGAGTAATGTTTTTTTTCTGTAATTTTAGTCCCCTGAGTCCTGGAAGTGTTTTAATCATTATAGATTTGTTCAGAATGATTATGTTTTTGTAATTTTAGTTTTTTAAAGCGTTTTCAACATATTATATGCATTCTGAACAATGATCTTTTTGTAATTTTTGTCTTCCGGATGCATTGAAACATTATAGATGGAATCAGAGCAAGGTTTGTAATTCCAATATCGTATTTTGTCACTTGTATAATATAGCCAGCGAACATGTCAGAAATTAAGGATCCACATGTTGAGAAATTAAGTGATCTCAAGAAATCTAGCTTAGTGAGTTTAGACAAACATCTTAAGCTTAATGTTAAAAATTCAATGAAGAAAGGGGATATTGAACATCTGTTAGTTAAACCTTACGTTAAAGACGATGTGTTATCTCAGAATGTGTTAGATACAATGGATAGAGAATCAGTGTGTTCTGATTTACCTGCTGTGGAACTTGAAAGGCTTACACTAGAAGCTCGTTTAAGAGAAAAAGAATTAAAAGCCCAGACTGAGCGTGAGAGAAGAAAAGTAAAGTTAAAAAGTGAGCAATTAGAAGCAGAATTAAAACTTGAATAATTACAAGGGAGGAGAGAGCCAAAGATAGGGGAGCTCAGATAAAGCTTGAAAAATCTAAGCTGACTAGTTCTAGTTATCCTCATAAATATAGGTAAGCTAACCCATGGAGATATGCCGAGCATATGCCAATCACGACTGGAAAAATCTACATCAGTGAAAGGGTTGGCTCTATCTTGCTGGAAGAAGTGGAATTCTTCCCGAATTTTGAGGCTTATCCGGACTGTTACGTACGGCTCAGGTCCGAACCAGCCTCAAAGGAAGAGACCGAACCGAAGGAGGTTATCCTGTTCGATCTCACGAAGGCCCAGGCTATGTTAGCCCAGGCGGTGAAGAGTAGGGGTTTTACCAACTCCAAGATGCCGGCGCTTAGCAAGAAGCATCCAACCTTCGTTGCGCCGAATGCTGCTACTTTCCCCTTCATCGGAAAGGCCTTCACAGCGGTCTTAAAGGCAATGGAGGAAGGGAAACCTTGCCCTGCACTGGAGGAGTGCAGACCCTTCTCCCTTACTATTCCTCCCGATGATAGGCACTGGAAAGACGTCCAGTCAACCTTCACGGTAGGCAATCTAGAGCCTGACGTAGCCGGTCGTCAATTTAATGAGGACCTCCCAAGGCTAAATGATCACCTCCTTCGTAGGGAACAGGATACGAAGGAGAGGCTTGCCGCGTCGCTGTCCCACCAGGTACAGCTAGAACTTATGGCCGGGGATACTAGAGTCCCGGACTTTTATATGGTCCTAGCCAAATCGCACTTGGCAACGGTGACGAAGGACCTATATAGCTTCACCAGGGCTCGCAGAGCCTGTCGTGAATTCGTGTTCACCAACGCGACGGTGAAACACGAACCCCGGGGGCTGATTTCCTCCAATATCTTGGGTAAGTATCTCTTTCCTTCCTCTCTGGTGAAAGAGATTGTAGACAAGGCCGCCACGGAGAATGGGAACCTTCTCCACAAGTGGGGCCTGTCAAGGAATAGGAAATCCTCTCAGGACGATGGCCCTCAGCCTAAGAGGAAACTTCAGAAGCCGAAGCCCCAGCAACGTCAACAGAGACGACAGTTTCCGGGTACCGCTACTCCCCAAGTGGCCACACAGCCACAACAGACCTTTCAGTAGGTCCCCCAACCAGTGGTGTCGCAGTCACCGGTCTTTACCCCTGCGTATGAGCAACACTCTACTATCTTTCGTCCCAGAGGTAGGGGCTCAAGCAGAGGTTCCGGCAGAGATTCTTCTCGCCGTCCCTCCAGAGGCAGAGGAGGAAGGGGAGCTAGCGGCCGAGGTGGCAAACCCTCGGGACACCAGAAGCAATGAAGTGCTTCCTGTGGGAGGAAGACTCCGCCAATTCCAGGATCGTTGGACCTTCGATCCCTGGGCGCACAGCATCGCCCAGAAGGGAGTAGGCTGGAGCTGGACTCAACCACCCCCAGCCTTCCAGCAATTCTTTCAACAATCAACTCCCCTCCTGGAAGAATATGTCCTAGAACTCTTGAACAAAAAGGTGATCAGGAGGGTAAAGTCAACCAGGTTCCAAGGGACACTATTTTGCGTTCCCAAGAAGGACTCCGACAAACTTAGTGTCATTCTAGACTTATCCCCTCTCAACAAGTTCATTGCGAACAACAAGTTCAAGATGCTGACTCTGCAACAAATAAGGACCCTTCTGCCTCAAAGGGCCTACACGGTCTCCATAGACCTGGCAGATGCCTACTGGCAAGTTTCAATGTATCATTACGCTTCCTCATACCTAGGATTTTGATTCCAAAGGAAAAGTTACGCCTTCAGGGCCATGCCCTTCGGGCTCAACGTGGCTCCACGGATCTTCACCAAGCTGGCAGACGCCATCGTCCAACAACTCCGTCATCAGGGCGTCCAAGTGATGGCCTACCTAGACGACTGGCTAGTCTGGGCGACATCGCCCAAAGATTGTGTAAGAGCCTGCAACAAAGTCCCCCAGTTCTAGAGCATCTGGGATTCAATGTAAACACTAAGAAATCTCGCCTCTCTCCAGCTCAGAAGTTCCAATGGTTGGGAACCCATTGGGACCTTCAGTCACACCGCCTTTCCATCCTACAGAAGAAAAGGAAGGAAATAGCAGGGTCTGTCAGAAGACTTCTAAAATCCAATCGGATCTCAAGAAGACAGCAGGAACAAGTACTCGGCTCTCTACAGTTCGCCTCTCCGACAAACCCAGTGCTTCGCACACAGCTAAAGGATGCCGCGGGAGTCTGGAGACGTTTCGCATCCATCGCTCGAAGAAACCTCAAGAGACGGCTTCCAAACAGACTTCGCTCGCTTTTAAAGCCATGGTCGGGAGCCAAGGCCCTGAAAAGGTCCATTCCTCTTCAACACCCGCCTCCATCGATCAACATCCACACTGACGCTTCGCTGGAGGGTTGGGGAGGTCACTCCCACCAACGACAGGTTCAAGGAACATGGTCTCCCCTATTCAAGACGTTTCACATCAACATCTTGGAGGCCATGGCGGTTCTTCTCACCCTGAAGAAACTCTCCCCGCCTCACTCGATCGACATTCGTCTGACTCTGGACAACTCGGTGGTAGTCAGATGTCTCAATCGTCAGGGCTCGAGATCGCCCCAGATAAATCAGGTACTTCTTCCAATCTTTCGTTTGGCAGAAAAGAAGAAATGGCACCTGTCTGCAGTTCACCTACAAGGATTCCGCAATGTGACGGTGGACGCTCTATCAAGGACAAGCCCAATAGAGTCGGAATGGTCTTTAGACGCAAGGTCATTCTCCTTCATCTCTCACCAAGTCCCGGAACTTCAGATCGATCTCTTCGCGACGAGAGACAACAATCAACTTCCTCGATATGTGGCCCCGTACGAGGACCCCAAGGCAGAAGCAGTGGATGCCATGTCACTGGATTGGAACAGATGGTCCAGGATATACCTGTTCCCTCCCCCCAACCTTCTGCTGAAAGTTCTCTCCAAACTGAGAACCTTCAAAGGGACAGTGGCCCTAGTGGCTCCCAAGTGGCCCCGGAGCAATTGGTACCCTCTGGTCCTGGAGCTGCAGCCCACGCTGATCCCCCTACTGGGCCCAGTTCTCTCTCAACAAATACAGAAGTCGACTGTCTTCGCTTCATCACTGAAAACCAGGGACCTCCATCTTATGATTTTCTCTTCTTAGCCGCAAAGAAAAGGTTTGGAATCTCGAAGAAAAGTTTAGACTTCCTCGAGGAATACAAGACTGAATCTACTAGACGGCAATACGAATCTTCCTGGAGAAAGTGGGTCTCTTTCGTCAAGGCGAAAAATCCTACGGAAATCACCATTGATTTCTGTATGTCCTTCTTCATTCACCTTCATGGACAAGGCTTAGCAGCCAACACGTTTTCCACATGCAAATCGGCTTTGACTAGACCACTCCTGTACGCCTTCTAGATTGATCTGTCCAGTGATATCTTCAATAAATTGCCAAAGGCATGCGCTAGACTACGCCCAGCACCTCCGCCAAAACCTATCTCCTGGTCCCTGGACAAGGTGCTCCATTTTGCCTCTAACCTGGACAACGATTCATACCCTCTAAAGGACTTGACTCAAAAAGTTATCTTCCTTTTTTCTCTCGCCTCGGGAGCCCGAGTCAGTAAAATAGTGGTATTATCAAGAGAAGAGGGTCATATCCTATTCGCAGATACAGGAGAACTTACTCTCTTCCCTGATCCGACGTTTCTCGCTAAGAATGAACTACCCACCAAGAGATGGGGCCCTTGGAGAATCTGCTCCCTGAAGGAAGATGTCTCTCTATGCCCAGTGGAGAGTCTTAAGGTCTATCTTCAAAGAACTTCAGACTTCGGTGGAGGACAACTCTTCAAAGGAAAAACATTGGGTAGCGACCTGTCACTGAAACAACTAAGAGCGGATCCTGACAGTAAACCCGCAGGTCACGATCCAAGGAAAGTCGCTTCTTCTCTGAATTTCTTCCAGAGTATGGATTTCGAAAGCCTCAAGAGCTTCACAGGATGGAAATCATCGCGCGTTTTCTTCAAGCACTACGCAAAGTAAGTGCACGAAGTCAAACATTTCGTGGTAGTTGCAGGTAGTGTTATGAAACCTGCTGTTTAACTCTGCATAGAACAGCGAGTTACTTGGGACTGTAACTCTCTGGGTGTCTGTGTTGACCTTATGGTGATACATAGTGATTTCATGGACTCTTAGTGTTTCTAATAGACTGTTCTTACCAAGGTGAAAATGTCATAGACTTTACATGAGTGCCACATGCTTTAGAGCATGATGTGTTTTCTTTGAAAAAGACTGACGTTCCTCTGGAACTTGTGTTTCTGGAAGTGAAAATTCTTTTCAGATTCAAGATTGAAGTCTTTATTTCCTATGTACATTATTCTTTATTATTGTAAATAAACTTTTCATTTACTATTGCAATTGTTATCACAATAATCTGCAATTCTCGAAATAGAATTTCTATTTCATTACATGTGCGTCTCTCTCCGCTCCTATTATTTATTATGAAATATATGATTGTCATAGTTTCGTTTACCCCTTTCTTTCTGAAAGAGAAGAATAATACATATATAACTGTATTATATACTCACTCATGCTTTGATAATATTCCTACCTGAATATTAACTTTCGTCCTGCCTTCGAGACCAGATTGATTTCTCCTCCAGGGAGTGTAGTAATTGTTAATCACTTACCTATGATTGATAATATTCCTACCCGAATATTAACCTTATGTCTTGTCTCCGAGTCCTGCACGAACCTTCCGTAGAGTGAGTAGCTCTTCAATGATCGCTTCGAGATATTGGTATGGTCCACCAGGACTTCTCTGCCAGGGGGGCAGGAAACTAGTTCTTCACGGAATCTCTAGTAGGACGTGTTTCATACCTCTATTCGAAGCCCTTGGCACTTGCATAAAAAGGGGGAAAATTTCCACGATACATTAATTCTCTGGTACACTTCCATCAGGACGTCATGGCTTGAGCCCAAAAAACGGATTTTGAGCGAAGCGAAAAATTTATTTTTGGGTGAGATAGCCATGACGTCCTGATGGACCCTCCCGTCTATTCTAGTCCAGCCTTTCAGGCTCCGCCCTGACCTGCTGTATCATGGATATTAGCAAGAAGCTGGCATCAGGATGAGGACGGACGTGACGTCATTCAGCAATGGCGCCCGTTTGTTTACGTCTCGTGTACCAAAAGCAGCCACGGATGAGTGTAACTGTGGAACGGCTCCCCAGTTATTCTCCACCTTTCCATATCGAAGTGTTAACTCTATATGGGGTGCAGATAGCTATGTGGCGTGTTAATACATGCGTCCCCTGTTGATGTACGATATCCTAGAGGGAAACCTTTAGGGTACTCGCACCAGAAGTTAGAATTCTGTGATAACCTTTAGTTTAATTCTCTGGGGATATCCACTGTAGTTAAATATACTTTAGGAAGCTACTGAAGGAACCTTTCATCAGGACGTCATGGCTTGAGCCCAAATATATATATATATATATATATATATATATATATATATATATATATATATATATATATATATATATATATATATATATATATATATATATATATATATATATATATATATATATATATATATATATATATATATATATATATATATATATATATATATATATATATGTGTGTGTGTGTGTGTGTATATATGAAACCGTGTTGTGTGTACATACCAGGAATCTATATCTTGTGCACAATCATATCCATTTTGATGTATCTATATCTTTACCAATGTACAAAATATTCTTACTCAGTTACTAATGAACAGTAATATCAATTATAATTTATCTGTATCTTTAACAAAAGTACCAACTTTTTTTTAATAATTTACCAATTTGTGTAAACGTTTTTTTTTTTGTGGTACCTCATAATCATTTACTAGCATTATGCCATATATAGCATACATGGAATCGTATTTTCCATGCATTTTTCTTTGTTTATGACTATATCTATTAGGTATGTGTTATTTTTATTACATATACTTTGTTGCATATTATTTCTTAATCACTTGTTTATGGCTATGACTAAATGCACATTCAGTCAAGCTCCTAGGAAACGTATTTTAACGTAATTTTTAATGTTCAATGCTTGAATGGTAGCTGACCACGCTAATGTAATGTATACATTAATAAACCCATGACCCAAGGGGTCATTGGCGAATTAGGAGTGTAACAACAAGCCATAACAGGGTGTGAAACTAGACCCTGCTAAGCAATGCTGGGAAAGCATTGCATGAATAAACATTTATGTATGTCTTTTAAACAAGTCACAACACCTCCCGTGGGAAGCAGTTGACCTATTGACCCCTACCGGAATCACCTGACTTCCGGCCCTAAGGCTACGTGATCATTTCACTTGGTATTTATATAAAACGCTGAGAGAGCTAGTGTTATGCTATCGACGCGAGCCTATTGTAAATCAGTTCTATTCATATTTTCATACGGAATGGTCATCCGACCAAACTATCCATACTCCAGTGACGGAGCTATCAATAAATTGTTTAAAGTTAACCTAAAACTTTGACTTATTCTAAGAGAACACGTACAAGTCTAATATTTCTATATCACATTGAGGAGACATGAGGATGGAACCACAATGTGTACGTACAACATTCGTACACTAACATATGTCATAGGTTGGCCAGAAAACCATCCACCCATCGAGATACTACCACTAGATTGTTATTGAGCCCTTTGACTGGCCAGAGAGTAGCCTTATACATTGGATCCCTCTATCTGGTTACAACTAATTTTATTCCTTTGCCTACTCATACTTCTCTGTCATCATTTATCTGACAACACCGAGATTACCAAACCATTCTTCTTCTTTGAAGGGGTTAACTACTGCATTGTAATTGTTCAGTAGCTAATGTCCTCTTGGTAAGGGTAGAAGAAACTCTTTAGCTATGGTAAGCAGTTCTTCTAGGAGAATGACACTCTTGATTGAGAGTACACTCAGGTACGCTGTTCTATCTTATTTCTCTTCCTCTTGTTTTTTTTTTTATATTTTTTGAAGTTTTTATAGTTGATATATGAAAGATCTAATTTAACATTGTTACTGTTCTTAGAATATTTTATTCTCATTGTATATTATTTCTCTTCCTGTTTAATTGTATCCTACTTTCTTTTCCTCACTAGGCTTTTTTCCTTATTGGAGTTGTACCAACCATGTGTCACACGATAGTACATAGTAACGGCATTTCATTTTGTGTAATTATTATGCTCGTATATTCCCTCTTCCCTCGCACTAAAAAGAACCTGAAATAACATGCATGTATCTCCCACCATTAACTGTTAGCTGATGCGGTGTCAATTGAACAGGAAATTTCCTGTTGCATTGAACATGAAATAATGTGTCTATTTTTCTCACCGTTAACTGAAACCGGTGCAGTGTCGGCTGAACAGGAAATTTCCTGTTGTATTAAGTTTTTATATATAAAGGAGAGTGTTCTGTAGTAAAGTTACTCAGTTGCTTTCATCCTGCCTTTGATTCACAACCTTCTCTCAGCACGTCACATTGGTGACCCCGGAAGTCGACTCGCTCCTCCCGCCTTCCTCCCCCCTCACCCCTCTGTTGATGGTACTATGGCGGACTCTAAGGAAGTTGGCGCTGTGGCTGCCCCATTGAAAGTTTCGTCATTCGCTAGCGGAGAGGCATTTGTTGGGTTTCAGCACGCAGAAGTCCCGTTTCACATCAAGGGCGTGACCTGTTCAACCACCAAAGCAGATTATGTTCTTACGGCGATACCCGAGGATACCTTCCTAGAAATATCCGACTGGCTTTGGGAAAAAGGTGACACTCAAATAACGTATGACACCCTCAAAACATACCTTCTGCAGCAGTACTCGCAATCACCAGCCGCCCGTATAGCAAAGCTTTTTCAGCTCTCACAGCATCCTTTGAGGGACCAAAGGGCTTCGCTCACCCTCAGGGAATTGACCAGTATCGCTCGCCTGCAACCTGCTGCAGACGGCTCTCCTCGTGAGGTGAACCTACTTCGTGCCCTTTGGATACGCCGTTTACCCAAACATGTACATGCTGCCATACCCGATGTCGATAGTTTACCCATAAAAAACTTGATGACCAAAGCCGATTCCCTTATGGACAGCCACTTCAAGACCTCCATCAACGCCTCCACTCCTGACGAAGAGGACGCCTATTCAACGTCAAGCGAAGCTGACGTGAATGCCGTAGGACATACACGCCTACCCCGTGACGTGCCAAAGCGGTGACAAAGCCACCCACCACCCACCACTTGCTCGCACCCCAACCAACGACTTCTACAGCCACTTACTACCTCCCACCCGCCGAAGTTTTGGTATTACCACACCAGATTGGGAGCAACCGCAAAGAAAAGTGCCAAGGATTGTCAGTGGCCAAAAAAACGTGTAAGTAGGCCATCGCTCGTGGCGGTGGCCTCCCGTGTTTCTAATCTTTTTTTTTTACATGATGCAGGAACGGGCGTGCGATTTTTGGAAGACACGGGTGCTTGTCGTTCTCTCTTGGCAAGGGACTTCTTCATGACATGACGAAGTCTGTCTACATTTGCTGACGTCGCCTTGGTAGCTGCCAACGGATCTGCGATACCCACTTACGGTGCAGATTTCCTTTCTCATTCCCACTTTCTGGTCGATGTCGCCACCATTGATTGGTCGACGGAGACTCGTACTTGTCGACACCTCTTCAAACCGGCCCCTCCAACTTTGCTCTCCACATCAGCGCGCCCACGGATGCCTAAGCCCACCTCCTCACGTTGTACACGGACGTTTTTTGTCCAGAACTTCTCCAACCGCCCACGGCTCCTCCCAAGCATGGTATTTATCACCATATCAAGACAACAGGACCCCCAGTATTCGCAAAATTAAGACGTCTGACACCAGAACGATTGGCAGCCGCCAAACAGACGTTTGCCGAAATGGAGAAAATGTGCCTTTGCCAAAAGGTCTCCAGCCCATGATCGTCACCCTTACACATCGTTCTAAAGAAAGATGGCTTCTTCCGTCCGTGCGGGGATTACAGGCGCCTGAACAAGCAAACAGAACTGGATCACTACCCGCTCTCAAACATCGCCGACGTAACCTTCTACCGGCACAAAGCGAAGGTTTTCTTTACGCTCGACATCCTGAAGGGGTATTATCAGGTGCCTATGAACCCAGAAGACATCCCCAAGACCGCCATCACCACTCTATTTGGTACATACACAGTCAATTACTCCTGTTTTTGCCTTTGTAATGCTGGGGCCTCGTTTCAACGTCTCATGGATAGCATATTAGGGGACCTGCCCTTCTGTGTAGGTTATGTGGACAACATACTTGTGTCGTCCTCCTCAAAAGAGGAACACCTCCGTCACCTGCGCATCGTGCTCGACCGCCTGCAACAAAACGGCCTTGTAGTCCGGTACGACAAGTGTACCTTTGGCACCAACGAAGTGTCGTTCTTAAGTCACAGCATCACTCCTGAAAGAGTCCTTCCCCTCCCTGAGAAGGTAGCAGCTGTTCAGAACTTCCCCGCGCCCTCGACTGTCAAAGCTCTGCAGGAATTCTTGGGCATGATCAACTATTATCACCGTTTTCTGCCAGCCATTGCCGCCACTCTTGGTTCCCTCTACGCCTCCCTCAAGGGAAAGCCAAGGGACATGAAGTGGGGTTCCCTTCAAGAAGCGGCCTTCTGCAATGCAAAGAAGGCCCTATCAACCGCTGCGGCTCTCACTTTTCCTATCCAACATGCCCCTCTCCTTCTCTCCACCGATGCCAGCGACATCACTATTGGTGCAATATTTGAGCAGGTGGTCAACAGCTCGCCCCACCCATTGGCCTTCTTCAGCAGAAAACTGTCCAAGGCAAAATCGGGTTATTCTACCTTCAATCACGAATTGCTGGCGGTGCAATTGGCTGTCTGTTACTTTCGCCATTTCTTAGAAGGTATGTCCTTCGTTATTCGCACAGACCACATGCCTCTGGTGCACGCCTTCACTCGACAGTCTGACGCCTGGTTCGCCCGTCAACGCCGACATCTCTCCGCCGTGGCTGAATACAATTGTACCCTTCAATACATCCCTGGGAAAATGAATCCCGTTGCCGATGCCCTGTCAAGAAACACGTAGGCTGCCATTCAACTGGGATTAGATTACAATGCCTTAGCTGAAGCCGAATGACAGGATCAAGCATGTAGGACATCCTGCACGTCCCTGCGCTGGGAAGACTTCCCGCTCGAAGACTCCAACACCACCCTCCTCTGTGACGTCAGTACTGGTAGACCGCGACCTTTTATTCCTGCTCCCATGCGCCAGCAGGTGTTTGATTTAATTCATGGCCTTTCACATCCCTTGTGTCGTTCTACTGCTCAGCTGCTGAAGATGAAGTTCATTTGGCACGGCATTTCTAAGGATGCTAAGGATTGGGCCCACACATGTACTTCTTGCCAAACTTCCAAAGTACATTGACATATCACAAGGACATTGTTACCTGTTTACCATCATCGACCGCTCCACTCGTTGGCCTGATGCCATTCCCATGGAAATTGCAACGTCCGCCTCATGTACATCTGCCTTACTTTCAGGATGGATTGCAAGATTTGGTATCCCTGAGCATATTACTTCTGACAGGGGTACCACTTTCACCTCTCAATTATAGACATAATTAGCGAATCGCCTGGGCATCACCCTATATCAGACAACTGCCTACAACCCTGCTGCCAATAGAATGGTTTAATGTTTTCATCATACCCTCAAAGCAGCTTTGAATTCCTGCTGCATGGATTTCAACTGGTTTACTCAACTTCCCTGGGTCCTCCCGGGACTAAGGACCACTCTTAAAGATGCCCTCGACGTCTCGGCAGCTGAAATGGTGTATGGCGACCCGTTGGTCATTCCTGCCAATTTTTTTCCTTCTACAACCTCCTCTGCCAATCTCCAGCACATACGTCACGTTGTGGGAAAATTTACTCCATGCCGCCAGACTTACAAGCCCCCAGCGAAGCATCACATACTGACAGACTTGCACTCTTCAAGACATCTTCCTGCGCAATGACACTAGCAAGCCACCGCTAACGCCCCCTTACACGGGCCCTTTCCTTGTGATCCGACGCAGTCTGAAAGCATTCCTACTAAACACACGTGACAAAGAAGACTGAGTCTCCATTGATTGTCTAAAATCTGCTTATCTCTTGCCAGATGACCGTCCTACAGTTCGCCTCTCTAGATCAGGGCGCCCTAATTAACATGTACAGTTTGTAATTTTTAAGGGGGGAGCCTTGTATCAACCGTGTTTCACACGATCGTACTTAGTAACGACATTTCATTTTGTGTATATATTATGCTTGAATCTTTGCTCTTCCCTCGCACTAAAAAGAACCTGAAATACCATGCATGTCTTTCCCACAGTTAACTTTTAACCAATGCATTGTTGGTAGAACAGGAAATCTCTTGCTGCATTGAACCTGAGATAATATGTCTGCTTTTCGCACCGTTAACTGTTTCGGTGCGATGTCATTTGAACAGGAAATTTCCTGTTGCATAGGGTTTTTGTATATAAAGGAGAGTGTTCTGTAATAAAGTTTCCCAGTTGCTTTCATCCTGCCTTTGAGTCACAACCTTCTCTCAGCACGTCACAGAGTCCTTGGAATTATAGCACCTTGCTTTCACAACTAGGACTATGGATTAGCTTTCAATAATAATAAAAATAATAATAATAATAGTAATAATAATAATAATGATAATAATAATAATAATAATAATAATAATAGAGGTTGAGTGTCAGTTGACTGAGTGGTGCAGCACTTGGCTTAGGTACTGTAGGTCTATGATATTCCCGTATCACTCTCCACTCAGTGTACCCAATTGTATACAATATACGCATGTACCATTATTAATTGGGGTGATAATAAAGGTGTAAGTGATGCAGTCTCACCCTTATAAAGCTTTCATGTTATGATATTAAAATCTTTGCTTATCTACAGTTTTACAATATTGCAAAGTTGATTGCACTGAAAGAAAAGAAAGTATTGCCCAGTTTTGGATGGTGGAGAAGGATTGGACTGGTATGATAAGAAGAAATTAGCTGACCTAGAGTATGCTGATGACGCTGTCCTTATTAGCAGAACACCACAGGATTTGTAAATCTTGCTTACCAGAATGCATGAAATATCACATATGGCTGGGTTTAACATAAGTAGAAGAAAGATAGTTGATAAGAACGGAATATTCAATGGAAGATGAGATACCGTGGAAGGAGAAAGGATTAATGAGGTGGAATCATTTCAACATTATGGAATCTTTTGAAATTGAGGTTAATGAAAGATTGAAAAAAAGCAAATCAGACAACGGCTATATTAAGTAAAATTTGGAAATCAAATTACCTGAAATTACAAATAGAAATCAGGTTATATATCAGTTTAGTGAGTATGATGTTAATGTATGGACATGAGTCTTGGTATGGCAATAAAACAATATCCAACAGATTTTGTAGATTTGAGAACAAAACCCTCTGAAGAAGATTGGGAGTTAAATGGCAGGGCAGGATTAGAAACAAAACTATAATAGAGATTACTCAAATGCCATATGTGGATAAATCCTGGTGAGGGGTAGTTGGAGATTGTTTGGGCATGCTCTTCACATGCCCCAGGGGGGATTAGGTCACCAAACTTTCAACTGGGTTCCAAAAGGTACTAGAAGAGTTAGAAGACCCAGGCCTACATTGCTGAGAACTATGAAGCGTGAAGTAGATGATAAATAGAAAGGTATTGATTTAAAAGCTCAAGATAGAGACGACTGGGGAAATTTAACCAAGGCCCTTTGCGTCAAAAGGGTAGGGGATGATAATGATGCTAATGATGATGATGATAATGATATATATATATATATATATATATATATATATATATATATATATATATATATATATATATATATATATATATATATATATATATATATATATATATATATATATATATTTAGGCTTAGGCCATGTCGTCCTGATGGAAGTTCCTAAAGGGTAGCTTCTTAGGGTAGGCCTATATTTGACTACAGTGATATTCCCAGAGAATTTTACCTTAAGGTATCCAGAATTCTAACTCTTGGAGCGAATATCCCTAATTAAATCTAACAGGGATATCACATAATATCAGAGGACGTATTCTTGACACGCCACAAAGCTATCTTCACCACGAACAGTATTAACGCTTCGAGGGGTTACATGGGCAAGAATCTAAAAACGAGAATGAAAGGAGAGTCGTTCATAAGGTATCTCTCCAATCCCATTTCAAGTGTGTATATGACGATGACAGCAGCGCCATCTTTATTCCTTTTCGTGTAGCTCTACTACTCGGTGTTTTCCCTTGTGATCTCTCGTAATTTTGGATATTATTCAACATTATGATGTTTTCTCCGGCCTCTTTTGCCTCTAGAAAGTTGAGTATTATCTTTACTTCGTATAAATGTAAGCTCTAGTTGTTTTGAATGAAATCAAAAGTGATATTAATGTAAACAAGAGCTGTTGCCTACCAGAGGCATCCTTGATGCTGTCGCTCGCTATGCATGAGTCATTTAGTTAGCCAGAGCGACGTTCCTGGTTATTATGCTTTAATAAATCTAGCTATTTAGCTCCTCTAGGAATTCTTATATAATGCCGTTAGTTTTCAGTTTCAGCGATTTAGGTAACCAATCCTGCCTTTCGCAAGGCTTAGTAGCCTAGGTGTTTGGCCCTAGTACTTTCATGCATGATATAAGTTTTCCGAGTGTTATGTTATTGAAGCTATAGGCAAAAATTTTATACAATGTAAGATATTGTTGAATTTCGGTGATTTAGGTAATCGATTCTCACCGCACCTAGGCTAGTAGCCTATGGGGCTTTATTATACTTTCACAAACATCCCGGGTTGTTCTTTTCTCCTCTGGAGACTAAGTTCAATCCCTTCTCCCTCTGAGTAAGCTTTAGGCTTAGTCCTAGTGGTTCTATCTGAATTGTATTCAGGTACAACTATACTAGGACATGTCTGCCCTAACCCATTAACCAGAGTGGCTGGTTTTTGGGTTTGGGGCAGAACATCAGAGTATTTAGTCTGTGGTCTGCATCTTCCTAGCATAGCGAATGAGTTTCCTTTGCTAGGTTAGGTGCAGACACAGGAGGCTTTGCTTCCCTAGCCCACATCTGAAGGAGTCTGTACGAGATGATTCATTCTACTAGTGATCTAGCAGACAGTCCTGTGTTGTTATTCTCGGGCTGGAGAATGAGTTTTCTCCTTTGCCTGGCAAAATAACTACACCAAACTTTGTTCTGGTATGGAGGAAGGTAGCAAGTATTGCCAACCTCTCTCTCTAATAGACAAACCCTAGGTTAGGATGAGCTTTCTCAACTGCTGAATATGTCTCATACTAGAGCAAAGTTTACAGGACCCTTATCCCTTTCCCACCTTGTTTCTTAGTGATGGGCAACCCATCACATCTCTTGGCCGCAGTCCTACATCTGTACCTAGTGTAGGTTAGGATGTGGAACCGGCTCAGCTCTCTGCCGGCCGGCAGAGACCCTTTTTTCTTCTGCAGAGTGAACCCCAGACCTCCCTTGGTCTCCCTTCCATGTCTGCTGGTAGAGCCCAGCAGGCTTTGCATATATAGGAAGCCTGAATGCTACATTCTCCCTTTCCATATGTTCACTCTTTCTGGGTGGAAGGTTGTACGGCAAGGCCGCCTCATAACCTTACATCCATACTGTTTCTCTTGTTAGTGTATTGTACCCCTAGCCCGGCTGCCGGCTTGAACGGCTGGCAGCGGGGTAGGTAGAGGCTCTTTGGTTCGTAGTCACTGCCGGCTAGCATGGGTATCGCTACCTATGCCGGCCGGCAGTAGAAACACATCCCGAGATCTGCCGGCCACTACGATTAGCGGCCGGCAGCCGGGTGCTAGTGTTTTCAGTTGCGAGCCAGTGTTCTGCCGCCCATTAGTTAAAGGTAGCCTACTTTTAA
The DNA here is from genome assembly GCF_036898095.1 of Palaemon carinicauda. Classification (NCBI taxonomy): domain Eukaryota; kingdom Metazoa; phylum Arthropoda; class Malacostraca; order Decapoda; family Palaemonidae; genus Palaemon; species Palaemon carinicauda. Next base: position 18,462,882 of record NC_090749.1, read on the forward strand.
CCCTGGATAGGTACGGTGGGTTGTTTGCGACCCCGAGCGTCAAAAAAAAACAGGTTTTTCTCACGTGACTCACCCCTGTGACTGAATTTGTGGGTGATCGACCTGCAGGAGGTGTCTCCCCTACACGCTCTAGTAGTGTCCAGATGTGCATTGCTGTAGCTGTACTCCTTCCCCGATTTCTGAGACGCGTCGGGGTCGTTCGCGTCCGAGTTTACCCTTCTGAGGTAGTTTGCATAATTATCAAAGTTATTACGTATTATGAAATTGTCGTAGAATGGTGCAACTTGTATAGGTTATCAGTTGTGGAAAGTCTTGGTGGATTGTTTGGCTACCATGTGCATGTTTTTTTTTTTTTAGTTAAAATGTCGTTCATCACCACGAGGACCATTTTACCGCGAGTGCCCCTTTTTCATTTTTTTTCATTTTTTTGCCAAGTCATTTTTCCGTAAGATATTGCCAAATAGTGTCGTAAAACTTTTGCTTGTTTAGTGTTGGAAAGTGTGTCTAGATGATCTGGCTACCCATGCATGACTTTGTTTTTGTCAGATACGACGTAGTTATTGGTATATTGGGTATTTAACTGCGGTTACCAATTTCTGTTTTTTTTTCAATATTTGTAAAAATTACTACGTAGTAAGGAATTGCCGTATATTATTCATTTTTTTTTCATGTTTATGTGTTAGAAAGTGTGCCATGATGGTTGGGCTAACACGTGCATGTCTTTTTTTTTATCTGAGATGTCGTATATTAGAATGTCGGGCATTTTACCGCGAGTGTCCCTTTTTAATTTTTTTTAATTTTTTTGCCAAGTCATTTTTCCGTAAGATATTGCGAAATAGTGTCGTAAAACTTTTGTTTTTTTAATGTTGGAAAGTGTGTCTAGATGATCTGGCTACCCATGCGTGATTTTGTTTTTGTCAGATACGACGTAGTTATTGGTATATTGGGTATTTAACTGCGGTTGCCAATTTCTGTTTTTTTTCAATATTTGTAAAAATTTACTACGTAGTAAGGAATTGCCGTATATTATTGATTTTTTTTTCATGTTTATGTGTTAGAAAGTGTGCCTTGATGGTTGGGCTAACACGTGCATGTCTTTTTTTTTATCTGAGATGCCGTATATTAGAATGTTGGGCATTTTTCCGCGAGTGCCCCTTTTTATTTGTTTTGCATTTTTTTGCTTAGTCATGTTACCGTAAGGAATTGGCAAGTAGTGTCGCAAAACTTATATTTTTATAGTGTTGGAAAGTGTTTCTAGATGATCTGGCTACCCATGCCTATTTTTTTTAGCCAGATATGGCGTATATATAAATATGTGTTCGATTTTCCTGTGATTGCCATTTTTTCGTTTTTTCCCATTTCTTTCAAAATTACTACGTACTAAGGAACTATCACAGAGTAATATTTCATTTATATGTTTATTTGTCGGAAAATATGCCTTGATGGTTTGCCTAGCACGTGGCTGAAATTTTTTTTTTCTGAAATGCCGTATATTAGAATGGCCATTTTTCCACGAGTGCCCCTTTTTATTTGTTTTGCATTTTTTTGCTTAGTCATGTTACCGTAAGGAATTGGCAAGTAGTGTCGCAAAACTTATATTTTTAGTGTTGGAAAGTGTTTCTAGATGATCTGGCTACCCATGCCTATCTTTTTTTTAGCCAGATATGGCGTATATATAGGTATGTGTTCGATTTTCCGGTGATTGCCATTTTTTCGTTTTTTCCCAATTCTTTCAAAATTACTACGTACTAAGGAACTATCACAGAGTAATGATTCCTCTAGATGTTTATTTGTCGGAAAATTTTGTTTACTTTTTTTTTGATTGAATATCATCAAATTTTTTTAGCTAAAATATTGTTTTACATTTTTTTTTTCGATTTTATTTCCCTTCAAAAAAAATTTTTTGGGTCAGAATTTTAATTTTATAGTCGTAAAATAATCGACAATTATCCAGCAACCCACCATACAATTTTTATGCATATCCAATAATAATTAGATTAGTAAATAACACCTTGAAATTGACATACCCTTCCTACATTTCAAGTGGCAGATTAGGGAGTCTGAGTCAGTGTGGTTGGCGGCCATTTTGTGGACATATCCGAAGCGTAAGCTGCCCTATCTATATATATTCTTGTTCCCTATAGAATTTGTGATATTTTGGTATATTTTTACCTGCATAAATATCATATTATATATTAAATATATGTATTTTTTTACGAAATTTCCAAGTACTCAAAAAATTACCTTTAGATATGGCCCCTGATATAAATGTAATTTACAAAATAATGAGGATTTTTTTACATATTTCTATTTTAGGATAACATATGTTTATTCCCTAAAAAAATTAGCCACTTCCTATTTCATTTGGGTACCCAAAAAAATTCATGAAATTTGGACAATTTTTTTTGGCCAAAAAAAGTTACCCTTTTTTTCTCATTTCAGATCTTCACCTCCATGGGTCTGACTTCATCCAAAATACATCAAGATGTGTCCTAAACATTCAAGAATCAATTCCTAAAAGGATTTGTGTATATATGTATAAACTTTTTTTTTATGAATTTTTATGTCAGGTCTTTTTTTTTCCTACTTAATTTTTTAAAATATTTATAATAAATAGTTTTTCTGCAGATGAGTAGTATTTATCTTTACAGTTGTTTTAAGCATTCATTGAAGTTTTTTTTGGCAAAAGAAAAAAGGAGGTTACTGCAAAAACTGATTTTTCAAGAATTTTTTTTGGCGTCGGGGTCGTTCGCGTCCGAGTATACCCTTAAAGGGGTGTCCGAGGACCGTACCTATCCAGGGTTAAACTATACAAGGGTGAATGCCGGCCGGCATGGCAGCCTGCGATGTACATTAGTTACTCTATTTGTGGTGTAGTACACAATGCACTGATAAAACTACAGTATAGAGTTTGTTGTAACACTAAAATTCTTCCAACATCCTTAATGTTATCTTGTACAGCCTTTTGTTGAGACCGTACAGTATGTAGAAAGTGAGTTTTTTCTGTATTCATTCTATCCCGTATATTAACACTTTATTTCAAGGTGTGAGTTACACCTTAACTTTCCGCTTATGAAAATATATAAGGTATTAACCTTAGTTTTAATAACTTGGGAGGTTACAGCAATTGTCTGGGCAGGAAATACAAGTATGTGTCTTTCCTTCTTTCCTTTCTAGCTATACTGTATAAGCTACATGTATTAATAATAAGTGAAAAGCCTTCACTTGAAACTCATGGATTTTCTTCTCTTTACAGGAGGACCATACGAAGTGCGGGAGTGTTCTGCAATGTCCGCAGCAAGAATTTCTGTGGACATGAGTTATGCAGGAGCCATGCAGCATGCGCAGTCTCCAAAGGTAATCTCCGGTATTGGGACCCTCAGGTATGTACTATATGTTCTAACCTGATTACCGAGGCATTTGACACCCCTAAGTAGGCGGAGTCAAGGGATGCTGCTAGGGAAAATTTATAAACCTGGGTGAGGGGTTTTCAGAAAAACACTCCAGAACCCTACCTTCCAAACGAGAAGATGAGGGCCTACCTTTTCCGTAAGCCACATGAGGAGATACCAACCGTCCAGATTCCGGTAGATTCTGAAGTCTCGGCCGCCCTTCAAGTCATCCAATTGGACGATAAGATGTCAGAAGTGTCGGATTATACAGAGAAGGACCTTTTGGGAGAAGGTCTGGAGGAGGAGCTGACCCAGGCTCCAGAAATAGAAGAGGAAGAAATCGATGAGGTGTTGGTTACATCGGTTCTGGCGCCAGAACCTGTTCCCTCTACATCGTCTGTTATCCCAGGTGATCTGGATAGGACTCTTTCTTCTATTGTTGAAATGATTCAACAAATACAAAAGAAGAATGATGAAAAGGAAGCTGCGATGAGACTGGAAATACGTAGACTCGCAGCATCACGTGGGCCCCAGAAGCAACTCAACGTGAAGGATCTTCCTTTGTGCTCAGATACCAATCCTTGGAGGTATGCCGAACACATGCCAATGAAAACCGGGAAGATTGTTATATTGGAGAAGTTGGGCTCAATTCCCCTGGAAGATGTGGAATTTTGGCCCAACAAAGACTCTTGCCCGGACTGCTATGTCCGTCTTAGGAAGGAGCCAGCCTCAAAGGAGGAAACGGAGACAAAGGAGGTCATAGTCCTTGACCATAGTGAAGCACAGGCGCTACTAACGAGCTCGATGAAAGAGAGGGGCTTCACGAACTCAAAAGTGCCTTTGAAGCCTCTCCAATCAGAGCCTTTCCCTTCATGGAAAAGGGATATAAGGCCGCCTTGAAGGCGGCTCAGGCAGGGAAACCATGCCCCTCCTTAGAGGAATGCAAGCCGTTATCCCTGACTTTACCCTTGGACCAAAAAGACTGGAAGGACGTCCACCTTACCTTCTCAGTCGGGAAGTTGGAAGCTGATATTGCTGAACGTCAGTTTGGTGAGGTACTTCCAAAGTTGTCGGAGTTTCTCTTGCGCAGAGAGCAAGAGACGAAAGAAAGACTTGTGGTATCGATGTCGTTGCAAACGACGTTAGAAACGATGGCAAGTGACCCCAAGAACCAGGACATGTTCATGGTAGTGACCAAAACCCATCAGGCCACAGTTATGAAGGAGCTTTATAGCTTTGTTAAAGCTAGGAGAGCCTGTAGAGAGTTTGTGTTCGCCTTGGCTGCGGTGAGGCACGAACCAAGGAAACTGATCTCCTCTTGCTTCTGGGGTAAAGACCTCTTTCCCAACGAAGTAGTTAAAGAGGTAGTAGACAACGCCGCCACGGAGAATAGGAACCTTCTCCAAAAGAGGGGCGTAAATCTTAAGAGAAAATCTTCTCCGGATGAGGGTCCCCAACCCAAGAAGAAGACAAAAAGGCTTAGGCTATCCTTTCGGCCGGCTAAGCCCTACCGACAGCAACAACAGAAACTTCCTGCGACCATGGTGCCTCAGATAGTGGCACAACCTCCAACCACGTACCAGTTGGCACCTCAACAAGTGGCGACAGTCGCCGGTTTTTAACCCAGATTTTGAAAGGCAGACTTCTTCCTTTCACTCAAAAGCTAGAGGAACAGCCAGAGGTTCTTCTAGACGCCCTTCAAGGGGAAGGGGACTCAGGGGAGGACGTGGTCAAGGAGGTAAGGTCTCAGGTCCACAACAGCAGAAGTGAGATGCTACCAGTAGGAGGGAGACTACATCTATTTGGGGATCGTTGGACCTTCAATCCCTGGGCCCACAGCCTAATAAAGAATGGACTAGGTTGGAGCTGGAGCAGTCCTCCACCTCCATTTCCTCAGTTCTTCCAACACTCTATCCCCGTTCTGGGAGAATATGTCCAAGAATTCTTAGAGAAAAGAGTAATCCGAAAAGTAAAGTCCATCAAGTTCCAAGGAAGGCTGTTGTGTGTTCCAAAGAAGGACTCGGAAAACAAGTTCATAGTGAACTACAAGTTCAGGATGCTCACACTTCAACACAGGAGGACTCTACTGCCCAAAAGGCATACACCGTCTCCATAGACTTGTCAGAAGCTTATTGGCACGTTCCAGTTAATCGTCACCTCTCCTCCTACCAAGGGTTCAAGTTACAAAGAAGTCTTTACGCCTTCAGAGCCATGCCATTCGGGCTAAACATAGCCCCAAGGATTTTCACGATGCTTGCGAATGCAGCCGTCCATTAATTACGCAATTCTCATTGTTTTTCCATTTGGAACCTATTGTACTAATTTCAGAATATTCCATTCTATTACTTTTAGAACTACCTATTATGTTACTTTGCCTATCTGAGGTTTCTAAAGGTCCGCCTATTATCAATACCTTTTCTAATGTTAAATATTTGTCTTGCAATAATTTATTTCTCAGCTCTTGTGATGTGCAATGTGCAATAACTTAATCTATGATAACATTTCCTAATTCTAGAAATTCACGTGAAACAGCTAAATTCTTTAGTCTCGTCATAAATGAATCTAAACTTTCATTTTCTTTCTGATATACCTGTGCTGTAAATTGATACCTTTCAAAAAATGTATTGACCTGAGGAGCAAAATATGTGGTAAGAGCCTTAATTGTAGCTTCACTTGTGTCATCTGTAGGCTGCAATGTCTTAAACACTTCCCGAACTTCTCTACCTGCTGTATGAAGTAATAATGCCTTCTTTTG
>NC_090749.1:18469528-18522028 GCF_036898095.1 Palaemon carinicauda
TTGAACTAAAGTTAAGCTCTGCAGGTTAACGAAACTTTTGTTTCACAGCTTAGAGGTTTTTACGGGCTGCCCAGCGGCAAGAGCCCGTGTCTTACATAAGGTAAGGCAATCTACACACTCACGCTTAGAGGTTTTTAAAATCATTAATGTTGTTATTACTATTATTACATTATATTGTCGTTATTCATCTCCTACACTTTACATATTCAGATGCACAATGAATAACAGATGAATCATCACGTGAGTCTGCAGTGAAATCCAAGTCTCAATTTTCAGGGTATAATAATCCATGATTTTGTTTAGTCTATGATTTCATTAACACAGGGAAAAGTGGTAATCAAATTAATGTTGATTTCCTAATATGTTTATTGTTGTTAATTCCTGTGTCATGTTGAGAAGCTCTTGGCTCTGTTGGCTTTGATAGGGCTGTGAATAAGGGCCTACATTGTCTTGCTAACTTCCCTTAGTATAAATTAACCAAAATAGATATTATTTTTCTTATTGCATATAAAATAAATTTTCAAAAACGTGTAGTTAAATTCTCTCGGAATCTCCACGAAAAAAAATTACGAAATTCTACTGTTTGACTTTGAAGAAACTTTGCTTAGAGAAATGAGTATAGATATAATAATTGATATGGACTAATATTCTTAAGTAAAATTAAACAATATAATAAAATTTCAATACTTTATTATATCTTACCAAAAAATATATCATAATATAAATTATTTTGAGAAAATTAAATAAAATTTGTATTTTTAGGTTTTATGTCATCAGTAACGACAGGATATTCTGAATTCGTCGTATTGCCTAGTCCTTCCTGTCTCTTCCTGTCTTGAAATAACTCTACTACTATCCAATGTCGCATGAGGGTCTGCCCCTCTCTTTTATTCTTTCCCTGTACTTTATTTCCCCCCCCTTTTCCCTTCTCCTTTCCCATCCCAGGTACCTGCCCTCGGGCTATAAACTGGATTGTATCCAGGGGTACTTATCCTTTCCCCATATTCCCCACTTCCCTGTCCTCATCGTACTCGTACTCGTAGTTTAAGGAGAGCTCCACAAGTAAAGAATAATTCTCTTTTTGACAGGTGAAGAGACTTCTAGGTCTCTTCCCTCCAAATACTCATCACTAATACGACGAGCATCTTCCATGAATCCAACCTTCCTCTCTGACTTCTTTCACAAGATTGTCGCTCATTGTTCCCTATTAAAGATTCTAGGCAACGCAACTTCTGGAATCTGGATCAACCTTTGGAGATTTTGGACAATTTTGTTAACCACGATGATGAAGAAGTGGATTCGAAATTGGATATGTCGAGGCTCCTCTGTTCTTTCTTTACCTTTTTCATACATTTGAAGTCAATTTTATTATCTTTTTATTATGCCATTACATTTATCATCAACTTATAGATGAAAAGGATTCTGATGAATAGAGGGATCCTCATTGTCTTCAATTTCGTTTAAAGGCCGTTCATGAAAGGCAGAGCCAATTGACAGTGACATTGCTCTATCAAGCAGGACAATGCCCCAGAGACTGACCCTATATACATATGATCAGTACCCAAGCCTCCTCTCCATCCAAGCTAGGACAAAGTAGGACAGAGCAATGGCTGGTGATGACTCAGCAGTTAGACTTATAGGCTCTCCCAAATACCCATCCTTACCTCACAAGGATGGTGAAGATGCAGCAACCAAAGGAACTAACGAGTTTGAGTGGGACTCAGACCCCAGTCTGATGATCACCAGACAAAGACGTTACCAATAGGCTGCCAAAATTGTTCATTTGGAACAATTAAAAATTACAGAAATTCCTTTTACAGATTTTTGGTTTTCTATTATGAATGTGAAGTAATATTTCCCTTAACTGCTATCCCAATTAATGTTAGATTCATCAGTTCTTCTACTTCCTCATTCATTATCGTCATAATCATCATCAGTTGAAGTCAACGAGAGAGAGAGAGAGAGAGAGAGAGAGAGAGAGAGAGAGAGAGAGAGAGAGAGAGAGAGAATTTTTTTTCCCAAGTTGAAACCATATTAAAAAAGCTACGCCAGAAAAAGACTGAATCACTAAATGGTGTCATTATTCTTACAAAGAAAAGTGGATGCAGCTGAAGGTCTCCTCCATGCTCTGATTAATGGCAACTAATTAATTAGTACTGCAATCATCAAATGGGAACAGAAGGCGTTTAAAGAAAAATAGTTGTTTGATGTCTGTAGGCCTATTTTGGTTGTTAATTCTGGTATACAGTTTTTATTTATTGTATTATAAGTATCATATGTTCATCACCCTTATAGCATCTTAACTCAGAATAAATTAAAATATGGATAAATATTTACCCATATAGCTACCATAGATAAAACATGCATCCATAGGCTTACTCTATGTAGCCTATAGGTCTACTGCTTTCCTCATGTTAAGGGTGTGATGGAAAACAGAGGCAGCAGGAGAGTTCTAGACCTTTATAAAATTTTCTCAGATATTAGATAAATATATTAGTATTCGAAATTCACATTCACGATGGAAAGTTTTACTTTGAACCAAATCTACAGAGACTGAGTCGTTAATCCATAGGATTTACCTTTGAATGTTTGAGATGTTGAAATAACTGGAAAATCTGGACAAAACAAACAATAAGAATTATTCATAATACTTTTATTTTGAGATTCAAAATCTCACCATACATTCTTTTCATGAAATAGGTTTATTGGAGCCACTGAACAATTACAATGCAGTAGTTAACCCTTTGAGTGAAGAGGAAAAATTTAATTAAGCTCCTACCAGATATTAAAACTTCTTAATAAACATCATATCTCAATTTCATAATTTTCTATCTCTAATATTCAGTGTTTTACTCAAGAAGAAATGAAAATGAGAACAGAGGAGTTTAAATTTACACAAAAATAGCCATTTATACGATAAAGTTGCCAAACAAAATGTATAGTTTGATTCTTTCCTCAAAATATGGGTTCTTGCGTTGATATCCCGTAGAGACTGACTCTTACATGCCCTACTGAGCGATACAGACTTCAACCTTTCCAACTTTAGTGAAAAAATTCTTTGGGAATGACAAGTTATATATATAGATTTTATGATTGATGTTGACTAATATTTTCTAGTAAAATTGAATTACAATATAAATTCAAGTAATTTATGTGAGCTCGAAGGACATGATGTTGGTTTATAATAAAAGATTATCACTAAAAGAGTCACTTTAATGGAGAATGTGGGAGGCAGCAGTACACAGTTTCTTCGGCCATTAACTTGCCGGTTACACTACGCGGACAAAAGAAAGCGGCGTCACGCCACGCACATCATGACAAGAATTATGGGTAAAAACGTATGATTGCACCCAAGCGCATAATCATCATCACTAATGCATCACAAATAAAAGTTTAATATTCTAACACCCCCTCAAAAACTTTTATTCTCATCAATCTGCAAATTACTACACATCAAACAAATATATGCATCAATGTACTCAAAAAAAAAATACATAGCTATTAAAGGTCTATATTACAAAACCATTAATGACACAAATTAAAATAAATCAACTTTGCTTTAGTTACTGGTTTTGTAAACATATCGGCTTTATTTTCACTTGAGGGGACATACACTAAATCAACATTTTTACTCATAACTTCATTACGGATAAAATGATAGCGTATGTCTATATGTTTAGACCTTTGATGGTAAACAGGGTTCTTAGCAAGTTTAATTGCCCCTTGGTTATCAACAAATAATATGATGGGTTTGACTTCAACATTAATCATATCAGTTAACAACTGCTGCAAAAATTTTGCTTCTTGGATAGCAAAAGTCAATGAAACATACTCAGCTGAGTTCGTTCGACCATGCCGTTTGCTGCGGGGTTGTATGCAGTGGTGCTGTGGAGAGTCGTTCCCATCAGGTTTGCCAGAGCGAGCCATATCTACGAGAGGAAAGCGGGGCCTCTGTCTGTTGTGTTGTCGTCAGGAACGCCAAATCTGCTCACCCAGCTTGACAAAAGGGATTCGGCACATGCTTGGGTCGTAGCTTCGGTCATCGGTGATGCTTCTAACCCCCTCGTGGAGCGATCAATGATTGTCAGCAGGTAGCGAGCAGATCCCGAAGGCGGCAAAACTCCCACGACGTTGATGTTTATGTGACCGAAACGTCTTTTCGGTTGGGGAAAATCACCTATCCCCGATTCGGTGTGACGGCTGACCTTGCTTGTTTGGCAGTTGATGCATATCTTCGCCCATTCCCGGGCATCCTTTTTGATTCCTGGCCAGACGAACTTTTCAGACAGAAGGCGAGCGGTGGTGCGTCCCGAGGGGTGTGGAAGTCCATGAATGATGTCGAAAATTTTTCTTCTGCAGGAAGCTGGAATCCAGGGATATGGGCGGCCAGTGCTGGTGGCGCAAAGGATAGTTACTCCTGCTGGCCCGAGAGGAATTGCAGTTATCTTTTAGAGCGGATGGCCCCGTCAGGTTATCCTGTGCCTCTTGGTCAGTGCGCTGCTCGGATGCGAGGTTGGCGTAGTCAATTCCCAGGTGGATTGCGTCGATTTCAATCCTTGAAAAGGCGTCCGCGACTGGGTTTTTCTTTCCGGGAATATAGCTTATGGTGCACCTGAATTCGGCAATTGCTGCGAGAAGACGTTGTTGTCGGGAGGACCATGCGTCTGTCGATTTTGTGAAGGCGTGTACGAGGGGTTGATGGTCCGTCGCGATGGTGAAGGGTGTGCCCTCCAGGATGTGCCTAAAGTGGCGGATGGTGAGGTAGACGGCGAGGAGCTCCCTATCGAAGGTGCTGTATCTTGTTTCGGCGAGTTTCAATTTTCTGCTGAAAAATGACAACGGTCGAGGAGAACCATCGACGAGCTGTTCCAGCACAGCCCCACAGGCGACGTTGCTGGCGTTGGTCGTCAGTCGCAGGGGCGCGTTGTCGTTGAAATAAGCCAGGGTGGTGGCTTTTGCGATGGCGTCCTTTGTCCGGGTGAATGCGTGTTGTTGTGGGGAACCCCACTCAAGTTTCTTCGCCTTTCCCTTCAGGACGTCGTCGAGGGGTGTCAGGGTCTGTGCGACGTTGGGAATGAAGCGCCTATAGTAATTGACCATCCCCAGGAACTCCTGAAGTTGGCGGATGGTCGTGGGTATCAGGAACTTTCTGATGGTGTCCACCTTGGTTGTCATGGGTTTTATCCCGCACGAGGATACGCGATGACTGAGAAAGTCCACTCCTTCCGCGCCAAATGTGCATTTGTTGAAACGTACGACCAGGCCATTCTCCTGTAGGCATTTGAGGACGGCGTGGATGTGCCTCCGGTGTTCCTCCTTGGGCTTTGAAAATATCAGGATGTCGTCGACGTAGCAGACGCAGAATGGTAGGTCGCCCAGGATGCTATCCATTAGGCGTTGGAAGGTCGCCCCGGCATTGCGTAGACCGAAGGTTGAGTATGCAAAGGTGCAGGATCCGAACGGTGTCTCAATGGCAGTTTTCGGGATGTCCTCTGGAAATACGGGGACCTGGAAGTAAGACTTGAGAAGTTCCAGCTTGGTGAAGCATTTCGCGCCGTGCAACGCATTTGTCAGGTCTTGCATGTTGGGCATTGGGTAGTGGTCGGGCATCATGATGAGGTTGAAGCACCTGTAGTCGCGGCAAGGTCTCCAGGTCCCGTCAGGCTTCTTTACCATGTTTAGGGGTGATGCCCAGGGGCTCGATGCTTTCTTACAGATACCCATGCGTTCCATGTCCTCAAAGGCGCGTTTGGCGTCCTTCAGCTTCTGGGGCGGGAGGCGGCGGAATTTGGCGTGAGCAGGAGGCCCCGTCGTCGTGATGTGGTGGTAGATCCCATGCATGGAGTGGGATCCTGGCGAGTGTCGGAGTTCGGACTTGAAAACATCAGGAAATTCTTGCAGGAGGTCGGCATAGGGCTGCGTCATTACAGTGGATACAGACATTGTGGCGGGGCCGGCTCTTAGGGCGCGGGACTGGCAGGTGCCTGTGTCGATGAGGTGTTTCTCGGCCACGTCTACAAGTAGTCCATGGTGAGCGAGGAATCCTGTATCGAGAAGGGGGTGACTGACGTCAGCGATGACGAAGGGCTAGGAATACGAACGGCCCATGATAGATATCCCGAGGGTCCTGGTTCCATAACACCGTATGGGAGACCCGTTGGCGGCGACGAGCGAGGAGGCGTCTTTACTAGGACCACGGTCTAGGTCGGCCCGTGACGGCGGGAACGTTGACTGCATAGCCCCGGTGTCAACCATGAGTCTACGGTTGGAAACGGTGTCGAGGATATAGAAGCCATTCTTGTTTTGGTTTCCTGCAGCTGCGATGGTGGTAGGTGGTCTCTTCTGGTGTCGTCTTCTAGGGAAATTGCATGGTGCCCTACATTTCTTGGCGTCCCTGCGAACTGCTGGTGGTAGAAGCACCATGCTGGGTTAGGCCTAGGGTACGGACATGTCGGTTGCGGTGGTTTCCTCCTTGCCAGAGCGTTGATTTTGTCGTCGTCATCGTCGGGAGTTGTTGCTGAAGAGTCTATGGAAGAGCAGCTGAAGGAGGAGAACAAAGATGATACCGATTATGCCCCGAGGTGAGATGCTTTGGAGGCCTCGTGGAGCTTCTGACCCTTTGACAGGAGTTCGTTCATCGGAAGCATGTCGGCGTCCGTCAATTAGGCCCTTACGTCCTGCGGCAGGCTTCGAAGGAAGATCTCGCGAGATAAGCTAATCTCGCGCCGTCGGCCCTTGCTGTCAGTCTCGGGGAGCATTAGCAGGCCGGTTAACTCGTCCCATGCCTCGACAGGAGAGGTGTCGCCCAGGGGTTTGCCCGCGAGGTCTAGGACTTTCTGTGCCCTTGCTGAAACGGAGAGTGAGTAGATACCGATGAGTTTCATTTTCAGGTCGTCGTAGGAAACTTGGCCAGCCTTGGCGTCAAGCCATGGGGAAATCTTGTCAAATACCTCCTCTGGGATGGAGGTGAGAACGATGTTGGCCTTGGCGCAGGAGTCGCTGAGCCTAGCGACTCGGAAGAGTACGTCCGCTCTCAGGAACCATGAGGCGGTGTTGTGTTGAAAGAACGGCGGCAGTTTGACTTTGGGCGTGGAGGCGAGGTCGTTGGGCATGCTGGGCGGGTTGAATCCGCCATTGTGGTCAGTCGACGAGTCGACGAAGAAGGTGGGAAGTTGATATGTCGGTTAAGCTCATCCTACTGCCTTACATGCACCGAGGTGTGGGAGCACCAAAGGCCGAAGGTCACGCCCAAGGTAACGGAGTAAAAAGAAGGTAGCACGGCCGTAATAAGTCCGTTAATGGCAAAGCCAAAACCGCTAATGCTACTTTAACTCCTGGGTCACCAGTTGTAAAGACAGTGAGACGAGCTATCACCAATGACAACTGACAGTTTATTCAAACATGCGTGGAAATATAATACAAGTTGCGGACGGAAAGGTAGCACGCGCACAGGTGCCAATCCTGCTTGAACTAACCGCCAAAATATGTTTTTTCACACGTACAAATACTTGAATTACAAGTCAATAGAAATAGGTATTGAAACAATAAATACATGATATTATAGCTCTGATGGAGCGGAATAAATATATACAGTTAGCCACGGCGTGGCGAAAGGAGAATTTAAATATAATAGAAAATTCAATGAATTTGCTGGACGACGGAGGGAGCGATGTCCTTACAGTCTAATATCTGCTCCAGGCAATCTGCTAAGAACTAGCCACCCATTGAAATACTACTGATAGAGTTATTCGGTTCTTTGAATGGCCAGACAGCGCTACATTGGATTCCTTTTTTAGGGTTACGGCTAATTTTCCTTTGACTACACATTCAGCGAATAGTCTGACCTATTCTCTCCACATTCTTCTCTATCCTCATACACATGACAACACTAAGATTTCCAAATTGTTCTTCACTCAAGGGGTTAACTACTGTATTGTAATTGTTCAGTGGCTACTTTCCTCTTGGTAAGGGTAGAAGAGACTCTTTAGCTATGTCAAGCAGCTCTTTTACGAGAAGGACTCTACATAATCAAATGATTGTTCATATGTCTTGAGTAGTGCCATAGCCTCTGTACCATGGTCTTCCACTGTCTTGGGTTAGAGTTCTCTTGTTTGAGGGTACACTCGGGATTCTGTCCCAACAGAAAAAAATAGCTCAGCGAGGAAAGGAAATAAGTAAATAAATACACTACAAAAAGCATTGAACAAATAGAATAAGATGTTTTAGGAATGATAACAGCATTGAAATAAATCTTTTATACATAGAATAAAAACTTCAAAAAAGGAAGAAAAATAAGATAGGACAGCATCCCGAGTGTACCCTCAAACAAGAGTACTCTACCCCAAGACAGTGGAAGACCATGGTACAGAGGCTATGGCACTACTCAAGACTAATGAACAATCATTTGATTATGCAGTGTCCTTCTCGTAGAAGAGCTGCTTGCCATAGCTAAAGATTCTCTTCTACTCTTACCAAGAGAAAAGTAGTCACTGAACAATTACAATACAATAGTTAACCCTTTGAATGAAGAAAACTTATTTGGTAATTTCAGTGTTGTCATGAGTATGAGGACAGAGAATAATGTGGAGAGAATAGGCTAGACTATTCGGTGTATGCTTAGTCAATGGAAAATGAGCTGTAACCAGAGATCGGAATCCAATGTAGTACTGTCTGTCCAGTCAAAGGACCCAATAACTCTCTAGCAGTAGTATCTCATTGGGTGGCTAGTTTTTAGCAGATTGCCCAGAACAGCTCTTAGAATAGCAGTAATAGCCTCCATGAGTAGTTTGGCTGACATTAAAAAGATGCACTCAAAGAGAGCACACTTGATTTTTGCAGTTGCTCCAAGAGCGTAACTGGAGGATAACAATTTCCCTTTTTCTTATACTGGGCCTAACAATGCAGGCTTCTGGCCCTACAAAAACCAGGCTCTTCATGCTTCCAAAAGGAAGAATCATAGTGGCAGAAAAAGTTGTATAGCAGAGAGTCAAAGTGAGTAGAAGAGAATGGGAGAGGAATTGGAAGAATTATGAGTAGGAGAGAAAGGAACCATTGGAAGTGAAGAACTTATCTCTGTTCTAGGCTCGGGAGGTGAGACTTGGGGGAAAGAAGTATTTGACTGGATAATTAAAAGGATTTGGAAACTTTGAAGAGGGATAGGACTTTGGAGAAAATGGGAAGGACTATGGGAATATGGTCTTCTAAATCCAAGGACTCCATATGCTGGGTGAGCGATTGGCTAGGATGGAAAGGAGAAAGATTATGGGAAGGTGTTAGTGCTGGAAAGTTAAGGATTAAAGGTTTAGGTTGTTATTGAGGCCTCTGTCGTGGTGCTCATCGGAGGTTTTGGGCGGCTGAGATGATGCTTCAGATGGGCTTCGCTGTGAGTTGTCTTTCAGAGATGTAATCCTTCTCAGATGCTCTGGGCACCTCCTGCTCCAGGCATTATGAGAGAGGTCACAATTGGCAAGGGTTTCTTTCCCTTCTTTGTAGGCATTGATGCATATGTGGGTCGGGTGAAGTTTGCTACAGATACTGCAAATGTTGAGACTTCTGCAAATCTTTGTGATAATGCCCATAACACTGGCAAGAATAACACTAAAGCAGCACCGATGTATAATCTTGGATGGGAAAGGTTCCCTAAATTCCAAGGTTGAGAGAAGGTGGGATTTGACGTATGAAAGTAACGATAACTTTGTTTGATGGAGTCTTGAGTTTATTCTTGCATCCTCAGCATCTGCAATGTAGCTGAGGGATGTGATGGAGGCTAGAGGCATAGTCGCTGGATTGCTGAGGACTGCCTTCTGTTTCTTTGCTGGATCAAAGAGCACCAGGAAGGATTCCATCTGTACGAGGCTAACACTTTCTTGATTCAAAGGGGTGATGATGAGTTCATCCTTGTGGTTCAGTCCGACAGTGATATGGATGCTGTGCTTTGCGTCTACCAGGGCAGAAACTGCAGTAAGGGATGTGGTATTTTCTATTGGTGTTAGCTTGAATGTCAAAAGAGGTTTCTTGTCAGAGTTTTTGTTTTTCAGGCTGGGATGATGGAGAGCTGGACATCATAGCAAAGGCTTCTTTCAGTAGCTGCGGGAGGCAATCTGGGCAGTTGCAGTCCAGACAGTGGTTTTCTTTGGGGGTAAGGTAGCTAGGGCCTTGGAAGTGGATTTCTTTGTCTCTATGACAGTGGAGAGGGGGCTAGATGCCGTGAGTGGAGCTTGTGCTGTGGGTGGTGGTGATTGCTGTGTGCCAGGGGATTCTGTAGAGGGCAGAACCAACTTTGTGGCAGGAGACTTCGGAGAAGGCTGCGCTGTGTTGGCAGTGGGTAGCTTGCTGTCATATATTTTTGTGGGCACTTTTAACACGTGTCTGGTACCAGTTAACTAGGCAAGCTGACTTATTGCTGTAGTTGGAGTCACTTTCGCATATTTGGCAGTCACATCTGGATATGTCCTTGCAGTAGAGCTCTGTAGCCTACAATGGCGGGCTCTAAAAGGGCACAACTCCCTTCTAAAATGGCTTAAACCTGGAACAGACATGGCGAGAGTATAACTCTGATGGCCAGGATGGACAGGAGTTAAATTGAAAATTATAGCTAGTCAAGACAGTCCCACGTGACTGGGACCTTGAGCAAAGGCTACAAGTCCATCAAGCAAAAGGTGAAAATTATTAATCACATGATGTTAAGCAATTGACTTTTGCTTAAGCATTTTCTACTTGAGGCTGTCTTGGGCTTCTGCTTTTACTTACAAGCTTTTGCTCTAGGCAAAATTTAATGCTTGCTCGGTTTTTATTCATCATTATCAACGTGCTTGTTTGATAGCTTACTTTACCCTATGTAAGGCACGGGCTCTTGCGTTGTCATTCCATTCCATTCCTTAGATTGCCATATGGCAGCTTGCTTGCTTCTTAGAATGCCTAGTAATGATTTGTTAGATGGTAAATATTTTTTATTATACAATTTATTAGATATATGAAATCATTTTGGTTTTGTTTTGATAATAACAGTCAATACTGATAATTTTATCTGAATATCTGCTTGTTCCTCCAAGTTACATTGAACTAAAGTTAAGCTCTGCAGGTTAACGAAACTTTTGTTTCCCAGCATTGAGGGTTTTAATAACATTAATATTGATATTTTTATTGATATATTATATTACCGTTATTCATCTCCTACACTTAACATATTCAGAAGCACAATGAATAACTGATGAATTATTACAATAGAGTTTTCCTCTCCACGAAGAAAATAAAATGACGAAATTTTGTTTGACTTTGGAGAAACTTTGATTTGAGAAATGAATATAAATATAATAAATGACATGGACTAATATTCTTAAATAAAATTGAACAATGTAATAAATTTTTATATATCATTAAATATCATCAGGAATATAATTTATTATGTAATATTAAGAGTTTTTTTTATATAAAACTGTTATAATCAGATTTCATGTCACCAGTTATGAGAGGTTGGTTTTCAATCCGCACCAAAGTTTTCGATGAATACTAATTTCCATTCTCAGGTTTTTCTATCTTTGAAAGGTGAAGAGACTCTAAGGTCTTTCCCCATTATAAATATAATTATTACAAGGAGTAACTCTTGTTCCGTACTTTCTCTCTTTCACCTCTTCCAACTTCTATGAATACCGTCACATAAACCAAAATTGTTCATATGGTAAAATGAAAAATTAGAGAAAATCCTTTTACAGATTTTTGGTCTTCTGTAATGAATGTGAAGTAATGTTTCCCTTAACTGCTATCCCAATTATTGTTAGATTCACCAGTTCTTCCAATTCCTCATTCATCATCGTCATCATCAGTTGAAGTCGACGAGAGAGAGAGAATCCTTTCTGAAGTTGAAACCATATTAAAAAAGAGACGCCAGAAAAAGACTGAATCACTAAATAGTCTCATTATTCTAACAAAGGAAAGTGGATGCAACTGAAGGTCTCCTCCATGCTCTGATTAATGGCAAAAATTAATTAGTTTGGCCTCGAAAACAAGTTTGTTACATATGCAGATGATGCTACTCTCTTTGCATCAATTCCATCTCCTGGATGTAGATCTGGATTTTCTGAATCCCTTAATAGAGATCTTGCTAGAATTAGTGCATGGTGCAAATTATGGGGTATGAAGTTGAGTCCTACCAAAACTCAAAGTATGATTGTATGTAGGTCAAGGACAGTAGCTTCTTAACATCCGGATCGCAGGATTGATAATGTTTCTGGAACTCTGTATAACTCTGAAAATTTTAGGTGTGATTCTCGACAGCATATTTTCTTTTGAAAAACACAGTAGGTCAATGTCTTCTTCAATTGCCCCCCAAAAATGTCTTATTAAGAAAGTCTTTTAAGATTTTCGGCGATCAATTTGTTTTGAAGAATTGTTTAAATTCTTTCATTCTACCTGGTTTTAAGTATTGTTCTCCTGTCTGATCTTCAGCTGCTGATTCTTATCTTAAGATCTTGGACAGAAACTCACGGTCTATTAGATTTCTTATTTATGATCTAGATATTAATCTCTGGCACCACCATTCAATCGTTAGGAGTTCGTAATATTAAGTAAACATTCACTGAGATTGGAGGAAGCCTTTCCTACTCCATCACTAATTAATAAGTAAAGAAACTGAATGATAGAATACACATGTGATTAATGCAATTTTCTAAAGATTATGCAAAAAAAAAAAGAACTCACAACACAGTTTTCTTTCGTTTTCTGTCTTGACTTTCGAGGGGGACTAAATGAAAGCTAATTCTATATCATCCCTTTATCTAAGACTGTAAGTTAATAAATGTTGCCTTTTTAATCCTTCTTATTCTATAATGACCTTTGGCTTTTTTTTTTAATTAAGTTTGATGGGAAACAGGAAGAACTTCTCTACTATTTTGTTATAAGAGAGAAAAGATAGTGAGTTCTGGAAAACTATAGCAATTATAGATTATTTTCTTCCTTGTTCACATTGGCAATTTAGTTAGATTGAGAGAGAGAGAGAGAGAGAGAGAGAGAGAGAGAGAGAGAGAGAGAGAGAGAGAGAGAGAGAGAGAGAGAGATTTTACTATAGAATAGATGCATTTAGAAGCAAACCAATTAAGGCAAAAGACAATAAAAAGGAAACAAAGTAGTTAACTTGAGAATATTTTCCTTATACCTATGATTAAAGGAAGAGAAAAGAAGCCCAATCTTTGATGACTGTAAGTCACTGGTCAGACACAGTCACTCTCTACATATATAGTTCCCCTGACTGACATTAGCTCGGAAAGTCCCATCTCGGACTGAGTCACCCACTGATCAGACACAACTATTCTGCAAAAATACAGTAGTTCTTCTGACAGTTGCCTCTTCTTGAGGGTGTCTTTTGGTATAGTGGTAATGTCATACTGACTTAGAAGGAAGGACCAGCGTTTCATTCTCCCTAGAGACGAGATGAAAAACTTTTATTTCTGCTTCTGTTAAAAATAATTTTATCATTAGCTAATATGCAACGTAGATTAGTTGGAAATTCGTATTCTACACAACTAAGTATAATGAATAATAAATTGCTTCATTTTGCCTCTATTCATTGTTATTGTTTTCATTCAGTTTAATCTTTACTTCTGCCATCCTTTCTAACCTTTGGTTTTGCAATCTCATGATTTTCCAGATAATTGAATCTCAGCTTAACACACGGATTGGTAACAATAATTGCAAATTGAAACATTATAACATCCAAGTTTGAACTTCCAAAGTATCGATAAATAGATTCCAAGACTCAAGAAGAACATTCATAATGTAGTTACTATTTTCACTAAAACTTCTCTTAAAGTAAGATTAAGCAAAACCAAAGAAAAGTGAACACTTAAGGGCTTAGTAGTATACTCTGTATCCTTATACAACAAAACAAAGTTTATCCTTATCATTCCTGTTTCTATAATTTTCTTTTAATTCTATCATATTTAATCTTATTTTCATAACCATTACTGCCTCATTAGTGTTAAGTTATCCTTTGTAATCTCTTCTACCATTACTATTCACAAACCTCAGTTTGGTCATCTCTGCTTTCTTTTCTTCTAGTTTTCTTTTAATTTCATTAGCCACTTTACTTTTTATCTCTCTTTTTGTTCTTGCTTTTTATACCTTCTTACTTCTTCAATTGTAATATCATATTTATTGCATATTTTTATAATACTTTTTCCCTAACATTCCCGTTTGGTTCTCTTATTTGGACAGCTATACGTCCATGTCTTACATAAGGTAAGGCAATCTACACGCACACACACACACGTACGTGGGAGTTGTCATAGGCAAACAACTAACCTCCAAGGAGTAAATCAAGTACCCAAAGGAAAGATCAACTGCAAGGGTTGCAGCCCTGAGATATATGCCTTCTCTAAAGAACGGAGCATATGAGCATATACAGAAGAAATACTACCTAGCCTGTACCAGAACACTTATGGACTATGCTGATCTTACCCTAACAAAGCTAATACAAAATGATGACATGAGACTCATGCTATGAGCACCCTTGTGGACAAGGCTGTGTAATATCAGGCTTGAAACCAACTTGCCGACCTTAGAAGACAGGATTGCACAGAGAAACGCGAGCACTAGACAAAAAAGTTTCTCTCTGATAAAGACTCCATAGCAAAGAAGAAGGTAAGAGAAGAGCTCACAGACCTAAAGCTCCTATAGCAAGGACCACAGTGATAACCTAAAGAGCCTGAGAATAGCTAAAGTAATACTGCAACTGAGCCCACACACAACCCAGGGCACATAGCAGATTCCACCGTGGAAAAGGGAAATTGCACCTTTCAGATATACGCTATAAAACTTCCAAAAGCAAAAGAAGATTGCACAATGGAGGAACTAAGAACAGCAGCCCAGAAGGCAATCAGAAGCATAGAAATTGCAGGGGCACAGACCTATTACACATATGGCACTGTGGATCCTGGAATTCAAACAACAGGAGCTGCAGTATATTCCAACAACTTTGTGGCTTGCTGGAGAATGTCCAACAATGCCTCCACCATGCATGCAGAGCTTGTTGCAATAAAGCAAGCACTGGAATATTCGTTTGAAATCGAAGAAAGACCATTAGTCATCCACAGACTCAAAATCCTCAATGCAAGCCTTGCAACAAGCAGAGCACAAAGAAAAAACAGGTTTACTAGCTGATATCAAGTCACTACTATATCAGCACAATAAAAGAGGCAGATCTGTGACTCTCAACTGGATTCCCAGTCATATTGGAATGTCAGAAAATGAGAAATCAGATGAGCTAGCCAAAAGTACAGACACATAGACAGGGTACAGGTGCACATACAGCCTGCACATCAGCAGATCAATAACAAAATAAGCCACAGCTCAAAGAAAATATGATCAAGGACCTACACAAGTGGAAATAAAATAACTCCCCTTCTGCCTCATGGTAAAAGTAGGCCACAGATCTGGTGCCTCCCCTCATTGACAGGCACACACCAAGAGAGCAAGCTGTATGTATTCACAGACTCAGGCTGGGGTACAAAGCCTGCTGGGAGACTGTAAAAAAAACAGTGTAAGACCATGTGAACACTGTGAAAAGATACCACAACAGACCCTTTTGCACTACCTGCTAGAATGTAGGGAGACAGCGTATCTAAGGGGTAACTTACAACCAGATTATAACTCACAAAACGCCAGGCAAAATGCAGCCACACTGGTAAAAGCAATTATTGAGGATATTGAAACCCATAGACAATTGCTTTTAAACCTACCTCGACCAAGATAATGTAACCTCTGGAAGTTCATTCAACTTCATCTCATCCTCTCACTGTAAAACCCTATACACATCATCTTCCGTATTCTTTCATAAATTTTTCTACTACTAAAATACTCTACAGGGACCCTAGGGATTAAATGGTTGGATAACCCCATCTGCAATATATGTACATTTTCAAAGGCCTTATAATTTTTAAAAAACTACCACTATCCGTGACATGATGACCCCCTTCCACTACCACCATCATCCTTCCTCTGTTTATATGTTTCTACAACTAAAAACCTTGTAAGAACATCACTTCCTCCGTCGTCCAGCAATTTCACCGAATTCTCTATTTTATTTAAATTCTCCTTTCGCCACACTGTGGCTAACTGTATATATTTATTCCGCTCCCTCAGAGCTACAATTTTATGTATTTGTTATTTCATTGCCCATTTTCATTGACTTGTAATTCAAGTATTTGTGCGTGTGTAAAAACACACATATTTTGGTGGTTAGTTCAAGCCGAATTGCCACCTTGCCGCATGCTACTTTTCCGTCTGCACCCTGTATTATAATCCCACGTATGTTTGAATAAACTGTCAGTTGTCGTTCGTGAAGCTTGTCTCACTGTTCTTATAACTGGTGACCCCGGAGTGAAGTAGCATCAGCGGTTTTGGCTTTGCCATTAACGGACTTATTACGGCCGTGCTACCTTCTTTTACTCCGTTACCTTAGGCGTGAGCTTTGGCCTTTAGTGCTCCCACACCTCGGTGCAAGTAAGGCAGTAGGATGAGCTTAACCGACATATCAACTTCCCACCTCTTTGCCGACTCGTCGACTGACCAGAATGGCAGATTCAACCCGCCAATCACGCCCAACGGCCTCGCATCCACACCCAAAGTCAAACTGCCGCCGTTTTCTCAACACAACACCGCTTCCTGGTTCCTGAGAGCGGACATACTCTTCTGAGTCGCTAGGCTCAGCGACTCCTGCACCAAGGCCAACATCGTTCTCACCTCTATCCTAGAGGAGGTATTCGACAAGATTTCCCCATGGCTCGATGCCCAGGCTGGCCAAGTTTCCTACGAAGACTTGAGAACGAAACTCATCGGTATATACTCACTCTCCATTTCAGCAAGGGCACAGAAAGTCCTGCACCTCGCTGCAAACCCATGGGTGACACCTCTCTTGTCGAGGCATGTGGCAAGTTAACCGGCCTTCTAACGCTCCCCGAAACCGACAGCAACGGCCGACGGCGCGAGATTAGTCTATCTCGTGAGATTTTCCTTCGACGCCTACCGTAGGACGTAAGGGCCCAATTGGCGGACGCCGAGACACTTCCGATGAACGAACTCCTGTCGAAGGCTCAGAAGCTCAACGAGGCCTCCAATGCATCTCGCCTCGGGTCATCATCAATATCAACTTCGTTCTCCTCCTTCAGCTGCTCTTCCACTGACTCTTCAGCAACGGCTCCTGACGATGACGACGAGATCAACGTTCTAGCAAGAAGGAAACCACCGTAACCGACACGTTCGAACCCTAGTCCTAACCCAGCATGGTGGTTTTACCACCAACAGTTTGGCAGCGACGCCAAGAAATGTAAAGCACCGTGCAACTTCCCTAGAAGATGACGCCAGAAGAGACCACCTACCACCATCGCAACTGCAGGAAACCAAAACAAAAATGGTTTCTATATCCTCGACACTGTCTCCAACCGTAGACTCATGGTCGACACCGGAGCTATGCAGTCAACGCTCCCACCGTCACAAGCCGACCTAGACCGTGGTCCCAGCAGAGACGGCCCCTCACTCGTCGCCACCAACGGATCTCCCATACGGTGTTATGGGACCAGGACCCTCAGGATATCTATCATTTGCCATTCGTATTCCTGGCCCTTCGCCATCGCTGACATCAGTCGCCCCCTCCTCGGTGCAGATTTCCTCGCTCACCACGGACTACTTGTGGACGTTGCTGGGAAACGCCTTAACAATACCTGCCAGTCCTGCGCCGTAAGAGCCGGCCCTGCCACAATATCCGTATCTGCTGTAACGACTCAGCCCTATGCCGACCTCCTGCAAGAATTTCCTGACGTTTTTAAGCCCGAGGATCCCCCTCCAAGCACGGGATCTACCATACATCCTAATGTCTTGTACCATGTATTCTATTTTAGCTTCCCTTGTGCTTATGCTTATTCTAAGTACCATTCTCCTAAGTATCTATATTCCTTAACTGTTTTATTCTTCCATTCAGCTTTTTAACCTTCTTTTTTGTGTCTAATTACTAATAACGCAAACTTCTGTGGGTTTGTGCTTAGGTAAATTTCTCAAGTTCTTCCAAACTGCGGCAGTTACCAATGGCTCTTTCTACTTTGTATGGATTGTAGCTAGGGAACATTATATCATCTGCATAAATCAAGGTATCTATTCTAATGTTTCTAATCAGGGTTATCGTCTTCTCACTTATCAAATTAACTTTGTCCGTGACTATTGACCATAAATGGTATAAATACTGTTCCCTGTTTTACATTTCCTTTTATCCTAATTTCCTTTGTATATCCAATGGGGCTCTTGATAACTGTTTAGCCCCTTCTCATGGAGGGGTAGGGGGAGACACCAAAATATTGTCACCCGTATAATCATCCTGAGACAGAATTGAAGAATAGCATCCTTTGCATTCAAGAAACCTCTTGCTTATAAATGGTGTTGTGCCCCGGACAAGTATAGCTTGTCACTTTCATTTGTACCAGACGAAGCCTGGAAATGGGAGCATCCGAAAAGCGAATCTTCCTTAAAGCTAGTTAAGAATGAAAAGACAACTGATTATCATTTGGATAGTCAGCAAAACCATTGCATGAGAGAAGGTGGAGATATATCTGTTGCAAACGAACAAAAACAACAAGAAAAAAATTTAAAAAACCAATAATCGATGTATATATAAAAGGGAAATTCAATGTTCGTAAATAGGCTAGGATAAGCAATTTGACCCATAATAACTGAAACTGCCAAGAGAACTTTAATAAATGATGAATGATTATGGACTCTCTCTCTCTCTCTCTTCGGAGGTTTCTTGCGACCTCGTCCTTTCAGTTTCATGGTTGATTTGTTGTTGGGGAAAACTGGGAGAAACAAAAATCCATGAAAGGACACATTCATATTTTATACTTGCAAAACAATACATCTCTCTGAAGTACAAAGAATGTAGAGATATAATTGTATGCATTTAGTGGTGCATCTCTGCTTAAGCAAAATTCTAAAAGGTTTTTGTTGTTTTATAGAGAGGAAGAATGAGTCGACAAACTGGAGAGAAATGAGTTGGCGAGAAAACTTAATCAGGACGGATAGATGAGAATGGCCATTGCAAGTTGCTTCATCAGGACGATGTTGTCAGCACATTTTTTATCGTCTGGTCTTTGAGAAATGATAACAAGTGAAGCAGATGTCTGCATTGACATTAACAATGCCATGCTGTTATGAAACTCAAGAGATGATATGCCATGTCCCATATTCTTCGTTAAAGTATCCTTAAATTAACATCCAAGTAACGAAGCCAGATTTGGTTTACAGTGAACACTTGGGGCTGACCAACCTCAAGGTCGTTGTTGTGTTTATTGCTCCATACTGCTGCAGAAATCCAATTTTATGAGGAATTTTACATGGACATTTATCTCTCACTACCATAGATAAGCAAAAGACGTCTGCTTCATTGTGGGGATTTTTTTTCTTTTTACAAACTTTCCCCTACCCACAATGAAAATAAACTCCTAATCACAATCCCAAACTAAAGGCCTCGTTATGCCTGTATGTCTTTTTACTATTATTTTTTAAACTAGTAAACATATGGGAAAGAATAAAGTGAGGATATAATGCAAAATTTGCTATGGGTAATCTTTCATAGTTTTTTATAAATCCAATGAATAGTCATATTCACGCTACAGCAAATAAACTAAGATAAAAAAAGACCCTGGACAAAATATGAAGTTTCCAATAGCAAAGGGTATCCGTCTCAGCCCAGGCAAGTAAGAACTGTGAGTCACACTTCTCGTAGTTTGGGGTGCTTATGACTGAGAGAGAAAGAGAGAGAGAGAGAGAGAGAGAGAGCGAGAGAGAGAGAGAGAGAGAGAGAGAGCTCATGAAACTGCTCTATCTATCCATTTACATTCAACTTTTGTTTTTATGGTTAAATATACATCTCTCTTATATCTCAACAACCTTGACATCAGGGTCACTACGCATGCCCATCAATATATATAAATGGCTTTCGTCTTAAGATTGTAAAACAGCGAAAAGAAAAGAGTCACATCTTAGTTTTGCTTTCATGAAGGAAATTACCGAGTGTCAATTGTTTTACTTTTTAAGTCTCTTGGTGGCAAACAACATTTAAGAGCAGGCCTTGTGGCACTAATAGGTTTGTTGTTTTACGAGTCAATTACCTGAAATACTCTAACTCGGAGTTCTTTTAAGAATACAACTTAAATAGTTTAAAGAGTAAATAATGAGCAGACTTAAGGGGGTGACAATTATAAAAAATGGATTTTGACACAGCAAAAATCTACTTTTTGTGTGAGATAGCCATGTCGTCCTGATGAAAGTTCCTCATTGGTAGCTTCTACTTAGGATATTACCCCGAGTGATATACCAGAGAAAGTTTACCTTAGAGGTATCAATGTGAGACATTACATCCATTCCTGTCGCTTCCGGATCTCAGTTTGTGGCTATACACCAAGGAAGCTTCTTGTTAAAGCTCGTTGCAAAGAGATTGATTTGAAGTTCTGGGACTTGCTCTAGAATGAAACAGAATAATTTCGTGTCCCGAGACCATTCTGTTTCCTGAGGCTTGGATCTCGACAGGGCGTCCACCGTCATATTGCGAACCCCTTCGAGGTGAACTGATGAAAGATGAAATTTCCTCCTTTGCGCTAAAGAGAGAATGCCTAGGATTACATGGTTTATCTGAGGAGATCTGGAGCCCTGTCTGTTGACACAGTGTACTATTGTATTGTTGTTGATGACCAATTTGATGTGTGATTCCGTCTTTGGGTATAGTCTCTTCAGAATCAGAAACAATGCGATAGCTTCCAGAACATTGATGTGAAACTTCTGAAATGCGATCAAACATTGACCCTACACAGTCTTGGAAGATGAGTGTCCCCCACCCCAAATCGTTGTTCAGAGGCATTTATGGGAATAGTCACAGAAGGATTAGGGTACTGTAGAGGGATGTAGTTTTATCCCCTCTTGGCAGTGGACCACGGCTTTCGCAGTAAGACTGGAGTTTTGTGGCAAAGATCTCTCTGAGGACTGGATGCCATTCTTCTTCAGACTCTGTTGGAATCTTTGAGTCTTGCTTTCAGGGATGGGTCTGTCACAGCAGCGAACTGTAACGACCCTAAGACCCTTTCCTGTTGCCGTCTGGTGAGTACTTCTGAACAAAATAGTCACCTGACCGAGTTTGCGATTTCCTTTCTCTTGTCTTGTGGTAGAGAGAGGGCATGTCACTGTAAATTCCAGTGAATTCCTAACAACTGAAATTTCCAAGCTGGAGATACCCTGGACTTCTTGAGGTTGATTTGGAAGACCAGAGATTGTAGGAAGTTCAAGGCCTTTTAGGCTGTTCGAAGACATTCCGGCTTCGTTGCAGCCCAGACTAGCCAGTCATCCAGGTACAAAATCACATGAAGGTCTCTGTTCTGAAGTTATTGGACAACAGCATCGACTAGCTTCGGGAAAATCTTTACAGTTATAGTGAGCCCAAATGGAGGTCCTGAACATAATACTCTAAAAATGGGGTTGTGAGTTGAAAGAACCTCTTGAAGCCTAGCCCTTTTGAGACTGCTGTGAGCACAGGGATCAAACTCCCATTGATCCCTGAACAGGTGAAGTCATCCCCCTACCGGAAGCGCCTCATCTTTGTTGTGAAGGACATGCATCTTCAGTTGTCTTGCCTCTACTTCCTTGGCCTCCAGTTTGACTGACTCTTCTAGACCTTCCCCTGCTGTTACCGGAGCCCATCTTATGAGCTTTGGCAGGGTAAAATGTTGT
This sequence comes from Palaemon carinicauda, assembly GCF_036898095.1. Lineage (NCBI taxonomy): Eukaryota > Metazoa > Arthropoda > Malacostraca > Decapoda > Palaemonidae > Palaemon > Palaemon carinicauda. The sequence continues at coordinate 18,491,285 of NC_090749.1, forward strand.
GGTAGCTCTCTCACACACCAGGTTGAGGGCTGGAGACCGAAACATACTGCTGGGGAACCATGTAGCCTACACAGTTTGAGGGATGGCGGCAACCGAGGCTGTTGCGACAGGAAAGGTTTTCCTTCCTTTAAAGGAACTTCTGGGCTTCTTGCCCTTGGATTAAGGTCTTTCATTGGGGTTAAATTTTGGTTTAAAGGTCATAACCCACTTGTCTATAAGGCTTTCCTGAGCTGCTTAGTCCAAGACTTCTTTAACTTATTTTTTCAGGGAAGAGATCCTTCCTGTAGATATTAGAGTCGATTAGTTTTCTAGGTTCATGTCTGATCGTAACAGTGGCTAGGATGTGTTCTCTTTATGCTCTCCTGGCTAGGAAGAAAGCATGGAGATCCCTATCAAACATGAATATGTGAGTCTTTGCCAAAACTGGGAAGAGATCAGATATGAAATAGTTTCCAATAACCTTCTCTGGATAAGATTGGAAGGCTAAGGAGGCAGGAAGTCTCTCTTCAGCTTCCAGTTCTACATTTCATAGAGATTAGGGAATCCTAGGCAGTTTCTCGTTAAACTATTTGCCTTCTGATGTCTTTATCTAGTTTTCTAACAGTGAAGATATTTTGGACGTCCTTCCAGTTATTCGAATCATAAGGACTAGGAATGGCATGCTCTCCTCTATTGCTTTCATCGTGGTCTCTTAAATTTTTGAGACAAAAGGGGAGACAATATCCTTGGGTGCCACAAAGGTAGCCAGTTTCCTGCCAAAAGGCAGGAAGTTTGGTATTGGTGAATTTAGCAATCTTTAACTCCCTAACCAAGAGGGATTAATCCTTGCTATGGTCCAGGAGAATTGTTTCCTTAGGGATCGTATCATCATTAAAGGACGCTTCCGAGTTAAGCCTTATGTAGAGGTAAGAAAAATATCGATTGATAGAAAGAATTCCAAGTCCGAAACTGGCTAGGAACCCAAACTATCCCCGATATTGAGGAACCCTTCGGTTAAGGCCTTAAGCTCGAAGCTGGGGAAGCCTTAGAAAAAGGTGCCTTTTTTTTAAAGCTACTATCCTCGCTGTTAGGTACGCTTAACAGAGTTCATATTTGGCGGTAAGGTTCTCAATAAAAGCTTTCATGAACGCCATTAGTTCCAGGTTTATAGGAAGTGAAGGTTTGTCTAAAGTCTGAACTGGCTTGGAGGTGGAAGCTGGGGCTTGAGCAGCAGTGATGGGGGAAAGTAAAGAGGCACTGGTAGCTGTACTCACATGATGTACATCCAACGACTCTTCTGAGGCTTCCGTGGTCAGCAGGATCCTCTCCCTCTCTGATGACACAAAAGAAGTAGTTGACATGTTGTCAGCGTCCAGATTCATAACTTGCAGAGCGTCTCGAACTTCCTCATCCGCATGATCTGCGGATACTGTCGGGAGTTGAACCGTTGGTAACTGATTATCAATCACAGAGGTGACCTCAGCCAATGGAAAGAGAAGATTCTTCAGTTCCAGTGAAGGAGGATAAGACTCATCTTCTTGAGAGCTCTTCTGGAAGCCTCTTACCCAGTGTCAGAGCACCCTCCGACTTTGATCTTGAACGTCCAAGGAAACGTTAGTGGCATAGAAGCCAGCGTGAAGGAGATCCGTGTAAATCTGGCATTTCGTAGGTTCCCAGATTGCAACAAATCTATTGGAAATATACCTTGGAAACACGACAATCAGAATCTTTCCAGTAGGTCTTGTGTCCACGGGCGACTTATCACGCCTGGTACAGGTGACCGTTGAACACTCCATGTCATCAGCAATCTGTAAAGAAGAGACATTACAATGAGTACATATCATTAAAAATTATATTTTCTAAAAATAAGTTTCACAGAACCCATCCTAAATTAAATGAACATACTGCCTATAAAATGGCTAAAGACTGAACATAATCAGAACACATGTCAAACAGCTCGGAAATCTATAGAGATTTATGAAGCTAAATATAATAACAGTGTGGTAGGAATATGAAGGAAAGGTTCACATCAATGGTCCACCAGAACCTCCAGAGTATGTCTATCGGAACAACCTAAGATGGCAAGATCACTCCTCATACTGTTTAGACCAGCAACAGCTGCCCCCAAGGTAGCAGCAGCTGTATTAGGGCAACTCTAGTAGCCAATAAAAGACTGACCTGCCAATATCCCAGGCATGTCAACACAAGGCGGTAGACGCATTGTAATGTCAACAGTGGGAGAGTGAACAATCCCATAGGGAAGGGTCCAAACTTAGGGGAAGTACAGGAATGAAAGGCAGGTGATAAATGAACCTGTCGAAACCTAATCTTTATCATTAACTTATGAAAAGAGTAGCCCGTGAGATTGTGAGAGCCATACAAGACAGCCAGGGTACTAAGAATTAGAAATTCAAAGTTTGTCCTGACAACCAGGGAGGATCCAATCAACCCACTCAAGAGGACAATTTTCCTCAGATGTAGGATAAGGCTGCAGCTGAGGCAGCAGATGGAATGACCTAGAGCTAACACACAGCCAGTGCTAGAAGAACTGAAGTGGACAATACAGGAAGCAGAGAGAGTAGGCAACACCTCTATCTAGATAGGCTAACCAGGCAAGGGAGTCAAGACTTCATAGCATGAGGGACATAGCGCAGGAAGTGAGGCTGCAGATATAGAACAGACATTGGCAAGGCTGCAAAAGAGGACCCCAAGGGATAACAACTCTACACCTAGATAGGGTTAGGCCATAGGAAGAACTGTGCAAGCAAGCCTAGCCTAACCAACGGGTGAGGGAAAGCTCAAAAGCTAGGGTAAGATGACTAGACAAGAGGAACATAGTACCCAGTACAGTCAGGTTATGATCTAACTAGGAAGGGAAGGGGCAGAGATAAAACCTAAGGGTGGTCTCTAAGGCAGTAGAGAGCTTTTGACCATGGGAGGAGAAAATCTCACCTTTCTAGGGCCAGAAAAGATAGCCTATAAGTAGGCTTGGTATGGTGATGGGAGACTAAGAAAATGGTGAAGAGGCATGACAGGAAGGTCCAACAGCAACATTAGAACAGCTATAGTGTTCCAGGGGGTCTACTTGAGGGCACAGAGGATAAGTCCTCATAACCAGGCATAATAATGGTTAAGGCAACACAAGGGGGTCTACTAGTTAGCATCATAACAGTTGGTAAAGCATTCCAATATGTAAAACTAAGTAGACAAAGGGGACAGCATCCCATACTTGTGCCACCTTGCTAAATATATAGGCTAAGTGGAAAATGAAAACAGCCACCCTAAGGCATCTGACAACACTAGCCAACTCTCAGAATGGCCTTCAAGATCGCAGCTCCCTGCCATGACGAATCGACAGAATGGGAGTATAGAGAGCCTCACCCAACCAATGAGGTTAGGTGAAAGAAGAAGGGGATGATGCATGAGAGAAAATTTACCAGGCATGGCAGCTAGTTAGCATATGATACCCCAAGTCAATGCTGATAAAAACACCCAAGAAACACCAAGGAATGATGTGGGAATACCATAAACATACCACACCTTAAAAGAATAATGTGAAACATATTCTTCCAGTGATATGACAAAATAACGAAGCATTTCTAACCGATTTTGTAACATGATGCAATGGCACTGACCGCATGCCGGCCTCGAAAAAATAGAAGCGGTAAAATCAAATAAAACACTGGCTGGAGACGTGATATTCTCCAAGAAACGAAAAAGGAGTATTCAACTTAGTCAATGAGGAAGAAGCTGAAGCCTCCAAAATCGAAAATCCAAGCGACCGACAAAGATGGCGACTGCGAAGGGGAGTGGATCAACAGGAAACATGTCAGTTGTAGCACATTGAGATCAGGAGTTGTAACGGCTTTCTTGCCCACATATCCTGCCCTTACCTTATCCTTTGAGACAAGGTTAACTCAATTTGGAAAGGGATAACTAGGGCTTGTTATTAACACGTCCCTGATTTATACATGATATCTCTTGGGATATTTGCTCTAGAAGAGACAATGACAGCCGCCTACTGAAACTGTTACTGTACCCGCCCCCCAGCCGCAACCAGCACCACTTCCTAAACCCACATCCTCCAACCCATCTCAATCCCTGACTCAAAAGGTTGAGTCTATGTCTTTAGAAGACCTTATCCCCATTGCCTTTAAATTCTCACCCGAGTCCTGTCTCTAACCAGTACTCCTACCTTTATGCAGTTATTGCAACAATTTCAGCTGCCAATCACCGAGTAGGGATAAGCTTATTTGCTTAAACCTTCTCCTTTTCTCTCTGACTAAAGGAAAAAAACTTCTTTCCTCTCCCAGTCTCTCCTACTTACTGGGACTTGCTGCTATCAAAACTTTTTCTCTGACTAAAAAGTTTCATTTCATGGACCTAAAAAGGACTCCCCTTTTCACACCCCCCCCCCCATTCCCCCCACCTTTCATGTCTAATGTCAATTCCCTCATTAAGTAATTCTTCCTCCATCATTTCATGTTCAAGTTACCCTTTCAAAACACACCCTCTGCTTTTTAATGTTGCAGTTTCAGCCTCTTTTGGGAGACCATCTCTTTCCAGATTAATATACTCTTACGGGCTGTCCAATGACAAGAGCCCGTGTCATGCTACAGGCAGGGCAATTTGCACAGAATCGAACATGTCCTATTATATAGGGAACAATACTGTAAACATTACGCAATAGCAAGGTGCCAGGAATCCACTCTACAACCATCCTGTTGACCTCACATTCGTAAGACTTCTGGCATAAAAGTACAGTAGTTATGAGAAGTATCTAAAACTCCCAGTCCATACCAACAACATCAGGGCCAAATAGCCAGTCACATTGAAGATCTATATGATGCAAGGGAATACTAAGATGGGCACCAACACCATGAACGGGGGCATACTTCTCAATAAAGAAATTTTCATTCACAGGGACAACATCCTCTATACGAGTGACAGGGCACAACCAGTATCACATATGATACAAACAGGGTTTAGTGAACCATCACCAACAGCAACAAACCTCTTAGCAGTGTATGGCATGTAAACCTTATCAACAGGTCTGGAACAAACACTGAAATTAACAGGCTTCCTGTCAAAAAACGTGGTCATTTATAGTGTTAACCTCTACGGGTAGCACACCATAACGAGAATTTGGTAGAGTTACAAGAGCCACACTTTTATCGTCTTCCCTTTTCAACTTAAAACTTCCGGGCACTGTGTGACCTAGTTTCTTATAATAATTACATACTACAGAACTGCTAGTAATACAATTGGTATTAAAAGTACTGCTTTGAGATTTTATATGCGAATCAAAATTAGACCTTTGATCTCCATCATCAATACCTCTATGCTCATCTGTATCCCTATAGTCTTAACTAAAACAATAATAATACCAATTCTCTAATATCGCAAGACGGTCTGTCCCTCTCTTTTATTCTTCTCCTGTACTTCTCTTTCTCCCTATTTCCTTAATCTTTCCCTTCCCGAGAAACTGCCTTTGAGCTATAAACTGGATTGTACAGGGGTACTCTTCCTTTTCCCATATTCCCCACTTCCCTTTTATTATTATTATTATTATTATTATTATTATTATTATTATTATTATTATTATTATTATTATTTTGATCTATTAAACCTTTTATCATTACACCTAGACTCTTTGAGGGCCAGTACATAACCATCAACACATTAGGCTTTTCTGCAAAGGGTAGATAAACTTTTTTCATTTGAGTAAACCTTAATGTTCTCACTAACAAGATTCTTAAACTGTTCAATTATAACAGTTTCTCTTAATGTATCAAAACCATCCCTTTACTCACTGCTTTACACCATTTATCAAACTAATCTGATTGTTCTCTACTAAATTCTACTTATGTTTGCTTATCTTGTTTTGTCCAACTCCTAAAGTCTATCTTATAAGCTTTGGGTGTTAATTCATAGGCTTGTAAATTTTTTTTTTCAAGATTTCATAATCATATACTCTAGAGCCTACTCGGGAATAGAAGCATAAACCTTTAGTGCCCTACTAAACAAAACTCCTTAAAACATATAATCCTAAAATTCTGCTGACCACTAGTCGGCTGTAATACACTTGCGTTTCTTAGCTTTTGTCTCAAAACAGACTTAATATTCATCTAAATCCTTTTCATTAAAAGGAGGTAAACTCGATCTTCAATAAAAATGACTTACCTAGATTTATCAGGATCACTAGAACTAGTCTGCTTAATTTTTTCTAGTCCTAACATTTTTTGAACTTTAAGCTCATGAAGCTTTATCTGAGCTTCCCTATCTATGGCTCTCTCCTCGCTTGTAATTGTTCACCTTTCAATTCTGCTTCTAATAGCCCACGTTTTTACTCGGCTTCTCTTACCTCACGCTCAGCCTGAACTTCTACTTCTTTTTCTCTTAAACAAGCTTCTATTTTAAGCCTCTCAAGTTCCACATCAGGTAAATCAGAACACGCTGATTCTCAATTCATCGTATCTAACCCATTCTGGGGTAACACATCGTCTCTAACGTAAGTTTAACTAACAAATGTTCAATATCCTCTTCATTGAATTCTTAACATTAAGCTCAAGATGTTTGCCTAAACTTACAAAGCTAGATTTCTTGAGATCGCTTAATTTCTCAACTTGGGGATTCTCACAAAATTCGCCAAAAAAAACAGATTGTAATAAACTCTGACATGTTTGCTGGCTATTTTATACAAGTAACAAAATACGTTTACTTCAAGAAACGATGTTGGAATTACAAACAGAATAAAAATTCAGATACCACCCTGGCCGCCAATTGTGTTACGTTCATCTATTGTACATAACGTAAATTTTGCAAAATCTACTCATAAAGTTTTTTAAACAATAGCAAAAAATTAACAGCCATATGAAAAGGATACTCAACAAACAGAAAATAGAACTATAATCAAGATTTAACATAAATATTTACACACACACGGATACATGTCCCTATGCACTGCCGACGCAAGAGCCCGTGTCCAGCAAAAGGCTGGGCAATTTATCAAGCAAGGATAAATATATGAACTGCACAATGGAGGAACTAAGAACTGTAGCCCAGGAAGCAATCAGGAGTACAAAAACGGCAGGGGCGCAGACCTACTACACTGATAGTACCGTAGATCCTGGTATTCAGACAACAGGAGCTGCAGTATAGTCCAATAATTTTCTGCCTGTTGGTGAACATCCAACAATGCCTCCACCATGTAGACAGAGCTTGTTGCAGTAAAGCAAGCACTAAAACACTATAATGAAAATGAAGGACCTGTAGTCATTCATACTGACTCAAGATCCTCAATGCATGCCATGCAATAGGAAAACAACGAAGAAACCAAGGCTCTACTATCTGATATCAAAGCATTTCTATATCAGCGCAATTAAAGAGGCAGACCTGTGACTCTCAACTGGATTCTCAGTCACATTTGAATACCAGGGAATGAAAAAGCAGATGAGCTAGCCAAGAGCACCAGACACATAGATAGAGTATTGGTACACATGGGTCACAGACCTAGTGCTTCCCCCCATTGACAGACACATGCCAAGAGAGCAGGCTATATGCACCCACAGACTCAGGCTGGGGTATAAAGCAAATTGGGAGATAAAGGAAAATAAGAATGAAAGACCCGGTGAATATTGTGACGTCAGCTCCAAGAGCATGATCGCAGTGACAGGAGTGGGGGTGACTGGGTCAGGATCAGAGGAAGTCTGACATGGAGGCCTGTAACGTGGAGGTCTTTGGGGCTTAGGTGGCTCTGGTGTTGCAGCTGCAGCAGTGGTAGTTGGGATGGTCTGTAATGCTGCCAATCTTCTAAATTACTCTGAACACCTGTTCTAGGCGTGGTGAGATCCACCATAATTGGGCCTCTATTTTTTTATTTTCTTAAACGAGCTTCTATTTTAAGCCTTTCAAGTTCCACAGCAGGTAAAGCAGAACACACTGATTCTCTATCCATCGTATCTAACACATTCTGAGGTAACATTGTCTTTAACGTAAGGTTTAACTAACACGTGTTTAATATCCCCTTTCTTCATTGAATTTTTAACATTAAGCTCAAGATGTTTGCCTAAACTCACTAAGCTAGATTTCTTGTGATCACTCAACTTCTCAACGTGTGGATCTTCACAAAATTCGTCAAAAAACTCTACTGTATTAAACCCTGACATGTTTGCTGGCTATTTCATACTAGTAACAAAATACGTTTACTTCATGAACGATGTTTGAATTAAAAACAGAATAACAACAACAACAATAATAACAATAGGGAAGTCGGGAATATGGGGAAAGGAAGAGTACCCCTGAATAAAATCCAGTTTATAGCTCAAAGGCAGGTACTAGGGATGGGAAAGAATAAGGAAATAGGGAGAAAGAGAAGTACAAGAGAAAAATAAAAGAGAGGGGCAGACCCTCTTGCGATATTAAGTCATTGGTATTATTTTATTGGTTAGCTTTTCCAATGCAGAATAACAATTCAGATCCCAGCCAGCCGCCCAATACTGTTACGTTCATCTACTGCACAAGACGTAGATTATGCAAAATCTACTCATAAATTTTTCTGAAACAATAGCAAAAAACTAATCGTAATATGAAAATAATATCCAACAAACAGAAAATAAAACTATATTCAAGATTCAACATAAATATATACAGCATTACTCAAAAATTCACCGAATACTCAGATCACACCAAAACTAACCTGTACCTGCATTTACACTCTCTCTCTTACTCAAGAGACTATCAACAAATTTTCTTTTCGTGGACTAAAAGAGGAGTCTCCCTACTGGCCCTGTGGCCTTTTTTTCCGTTGTCATGCCAGTAAACCTACCCCTTTTTACCCCTGTTGTTTTGCTTAGTGGTAGCAAGAGGGACCTGTCCCTCATTCAGTTATATGGGCATTGACTTAAAATCTGCTATGCAAATACCAGCCCGTGGGATGCTTAGTATATTACCATTACCCCCACCTGAGAACCAAATTCTAAGCTGCTGAATGAGGCTAAGCAGTTCATTCGATACTACCATTACTTTTCGGCCATATGTCATTAGCTTTGGCTATCTAGATTTAATGTAGTTTAAACCCTCACCCTGAAAAGTAATATATCTCATTGATTTTTTTTAACCCTTTTTTAGCATTAACATAAACTACTTTAACCCTGCTCAGATTGCAAATCCCCTTTTACAAATTTAATTTAGTCATTTCAGATAAACTCTCTTATGAGCTGCCAACGCAAGAGCCCGTGTCTTGTACAAGGTAAGGTAATCTACACACACACACACACGGATACATGTCCCTATGCACTGACGACGCAAGAGCCCGTGTCCAGTAAAAGGCTGGGCAATCTATCAAGCAAGCGAGCAAGGATAAATATATGAACTGCACAATAGAGGAACTGAGAACTGCAGCCCAGCAAGTAATCAGGAGTACAAAAACAGCAGGGACGCAGACCTACTACACTTATAGTACTGTAGATCCTAGTATTTAGACAACAGGAGCTGCAGTATATTCTAATAACTTTTCGGCCAGCTGGAGAACATCCAACTGGATTCCCAGTCACATTGGAATATTATGGAATGAGAGAGCAGATGAGCTAGCCAAATGCACCAGACGCATAGACAGAGTATAGGTACACAAGGGCCATGGACATAGTGCCTCCCCCATTGACAGATGCACGTCAAGAAAGGCTATATGCATCCACAGACTCAGGCTGGGGTATAAAGCAAATTGGGAGATGATGGAAAATATTAATGAAAGTCCCTGTGAATATTGTGACGTCACACAACAACAGGCTCCCATGCACTACCTGCTAGAATGTACCTAAAAAGCATAACTGAGAGATAACCTTCAAGCGGACATCAACTCGTAACACGCCAGGCAGACTGCAGTCACATTGGTAAAAGCAATTATCGAAAATATAGAAATCCACAGACAACTGCTGTCAAACCTACCTCCGCTGAGGTAACAACCTCTGAAACCCTCATCAGAATCCATCTCATCCCCTCTCCGTAAGGCCCTAGACACATCATCCCCTGTATATTTCCCTAACTTTATCTACTAATAAAATATTCCGCAGGGACCCTAGTTGGACAACCCTACCTGCAACATTTTTCTACGTTTCATAGGGCTTACAAACCCTGCAAACTACCACTATCCGTGACATAATAGACCCCTTCCACTACCACCACCATCCTTCCTCTGTTTGCATCTGTCTCTACAACTAAAAACCTTCCAAATTTCCCATTGTTTAACAACCAACCTGTATTTTATAGGTTACCTACGGACCGAATAAGGGAAAGGCCTGTACCAAAAAGAATTGTTGGCTACAATACAATGAACGAACGAAAGTTGTTATCAAGTAAGACAAGTTAACTTTCCAAACTTTTATAAAGCAAGGGACAGATGGTGTTGTGTAGTTTCAAATATAAACTGTTGACAGGAAGAATTATGGCTCCTGATTCTGATAATGAATACTAATTCAGGCTTTTTTATCTTCTTCAAAATACTTATCGGTTTGTGTAGTCACTAAAGTCCAGAGTCAGAGAGGGTGTACCTGAAGAGTGTCTCCAATAAAAGGAGTGTTCAGTCAGGTCTCTCTTGTTTCTGCCTCCCCCTAATCTCTAAAATGGGCTGCCAGTATAAGAACCCCTGTCCAGCACAAGACTATACACCCTAAAAAGCAAGCAATGATCTTTCTGCCAGCTCAAGAACTCTCCTATCCGGCACAAGGGACACCCAGCTCCCTGCCAGTTTGGTGGCAGAAATTTTCAGCTCTGACATACACTGTCGACTTTCCAATAAGCTATTATAGCGGAACCTTCATCTGTTGGTACTGCTATAGTAAGGAGCACCAGCATTATCAAGACTTTTGTTATGTTGACAGGAAAAAATGCAAGGAATACACTACATACTATGATCAGAAGGGAAAAGCTGTGTTCCTTGCTCTCAAGCTGGCTTCAGAGCTTGGCTTGCAGCTTGATTGGGACTGTGTCCAGCACAAGATATTGGGCAGATGCAATGATTGTAATCTGTACCATGACATTGTATATCAACTTGTCAATAGAAGGAATAGTGAGCCTCCGTTGCACAAGAAACCACTATCACTGAAGCTCATCAACATTGAGATCCCACACTTCCATACCCCAGGAGTTCTACAGAAGATACTGAAGACCCTGGCAGGCCACCTAGATAGCTCAGTTTTAAATTGAATCTAAATATCGACTGCACGAAAGCTACACCTTATAGATATTATCAAGAACGTGGTCTTACTGTTCTTGACCCCTCTCCTCAATCAGTGAGGATGCCACCTGCCAAGAAGAAAAAGAGTGGAACAACAGCGAAACCACCTACTGCCACCCCGACCGCCACACTACCTACTAACACTCTAAAAACAGAAAAAGAAGTGTCAGCCATGGACCTGGATCCTTCCAAAGACACTCGCTATCCTGCTCGGGCTGAGGCTCATCAGCCAGACTGAAATTGCACATCCTCCCTAACACAGCTACTTTCTGAAGTCACTGCCACACTCACCCCAACTGTTGGGCCTACTCCAGAACTTGCTAAAACTACTGTCACACTCACTCCAACTGTTGAGCCTGCTCCAGAACCACGGCCCACCTCTATGGATCCAGAGCACCTGCCAAAATTCAAGTTACCAGCCGTGGAAGGTGTACCATCCTATGTAGCAGTTGCTGCCATTGCAGCCTCGAACCAAGGAATAAAGATCTCTGCCAGAGCCATTCTGAAGGGTGACATGATCATTAAACCTAAGGGTCAGGATAGCAATAGCCTTTTTCACAGGGAAACCTCCCTGGCCTATCTTGATCCTTCCAGGAAATTGAGGAAAGCAGTTGTCTCCAGTTATTCTGTCAATATGCCACTGTCCTTCATAACTGACTGCAATAATGTTGCCCATGCTATACCGCATTTAGGCAGCCATAAACAGCCTATCAGGAAAGTCATATTTACCTTCATTGGGCCAATCCTACAGTCAATGTACCTCAGACTATGGGGAATTCTCCCCATAGAGGACTTAGACATCGACCCCCTATGCTGTTTCAACTGCCAACGTGTTTTCCACCTCAACGAGAACTGCAGGAGCTCAACGGCCTGTGGAGTATGGAGCCACCAGCATCCCACCCAAGAATACATTAACGCCCACAAGAGCGGGTCATAGACCCATCCGAAGTGTTCCACGCCGGGAACAGGAGGTGTCCAAAGCAATTTAGAAGATTGACAGCACAACAGAACATCCCACCTACCACTGCAGTAGCTGCCCCACCACAGCCACCTAAGCCCCAAAGAGCTCCACGTTTCAGGCATCCATGTAAGACTTCCACTGATCCTGACCCAGTCACCCCCACTCCTGTCACTGCGGTCAAGCTCTTGTGACTGAACGACTGCACCTCCATACCTAAAGTTATGCTCTCGGGGCTGAGCAACTGTGCGTCCTTTCTGAGGGCCTGTCTTGGTTGTATGCTGTTGGTCAAGCTGATTTTCTTGCATATGTGTCTAGTAACTTTGATTGCTCTGGTTTGAGCAATACACTTGAAAAGATTGTCGTGAGCCGAGATCTGGCCAGACTCTCACCGCACTGGTTGGGTCTTCCACCTTGGGGGCTATGACTGACTGTCTAAGAGCCCCATCCGTGAATAATGTCCAGGCAATCTATGCACGCACGCATCTGTCCTTTTATATTTGGATCAATACTCTAGAGAATTCTGGATCGTTCAAGGCTAACATTGCGCAGTAGTGACACTCCAGGAACCCACTCTCAAATCATCTTGTTGAACTCACGTTCGCCAGATGGCTAGCGCCGAAGTACAGTAGTTATGAGAAGTTTCTGGAACACCTGCTCCAGACATGATATTTTGAGTTACAAATACATTAACATTTATAACAATTAATCATTTATTTTTTTTTGTTTTTTACATCAACATATATAAAATAAAACAAACTATTCTATTTTTACATCAATATACATGAAAAATAAGCAATTTTCAGAAGTTTAGTAATCCAATGTACATAAATTTACTGTAAAATATAACACTTAAGAGTACAAATTCATTACAAAATAATAAAGAGCGTTTGCTTGCATTCTGGATTTATTATGAGTCCTAAAAATGAAGTTGGTAGTGATGCCTTGATTTTTTTTTTGAACTTTGTTTTTGTTGATTTTTTGGGTAGACAGACGGAGACTGTCTTGACACAATTGCAGTTCTTGAAAGATTGTTTTCCAGATCAATTACTAAGGTTTTACCAGAAAACGTCATTTGAAAGATGATTTATAATCTTCCCGAATCTTCCAGTATTCCAGGTAAAAAAGAAAATGCTCTGATGCGAGGAGAATTGTGAAGGAAAAGATTCGTTCTGTGTAAAGTCAATTAGGAGGAAAACATGAATTTTCTTTTAAGGTGTCTCAGATAATAAAGTTGTTAAAGGATACTTATTATGGGTTCGATGATGACGTGATTATTAATTGAGGTCTGCAGGGGGATCTAGAAGAGGAAGGGAAGAGCCTTAAGAGGTTAATTTTCCCTCTGGAGTCAATTTGAAGGTTCATTTCAAGACACTAAGAGGAAAGAAAAGATAAATAGTTTATTACCAATTGTGAACAAGAAAGAAAGAAAGAATTTTCAAAAATTACTAATAGTGAAGTTTTGTAGTAACTGACTACATCGATGTAGGTGAGAGGTTTCATTCAAAAGTTATCTTGATAATGTTTCCAGTGTGGGATGTTCTTTATTATACTTCAAAGTAGATATCATTCCTTGCAATGAAGAATCTAATTCGAGAGACAAATCATACACTGATGCCAGATTGAAGGAACCCAATTAAGGTTTAAAGGCCGCTCATAAGTGACAGAGACAAAGGAAATTGAATATGCCCTCGCAAGCAGGACAGACAATGCCTTAGAGATTGACAATATACACGTGTGATAAGCAATCAAGCACCTCTCCACCCAACCTAGGACCAGGCAATGGCTGCTGATGACTCAGCAAGGAAGGTGAGGTTTCAGACACTAAAGAAAGTTTCCGTTTGAGTGGTACTTGAACCCCTGTGCTGGGAGTGCCAGGCAAGAACACTTCCAATAGGCCATCACAACTTATAATTACCGGGATTGGATTCCAGCCAAATGAAATAACCAATTAAATCCGGTTCTATTTGGAAGATGCAATAAAGAACAAAGGATTGTACAAGTTACAAAAAGCTTAATCTGAATTCAACATGGTTCAATATCTTTAATGAAATAATGTTGTTAAATGCTATATGTATATGTTGGTCTTTTCTCCAATGCTGGAAAACAATATCCAGTTGTTACAAATAAATTAAGAAATGTAACATTACTTATCAGTCATTTTCTCACAATCAATTAAGATGATTTACAGTAGGTGATGAATGGAATAATTATTTTAATTTGTAGAATATTTATTACTTCTTTTATCGCAAGATCAGAAGCTATGTAATTTCACAGTTAAAGTAAAGTAGTGAACACAGCCAAGCTATGAGAGCCCACTGTAGCCCAGTATTTACAACTACATTATTTAATTTTAACTCGATCTGATAAAAAGTAGAAACCCTGGTATGATGGTTAGGAATATTAGTTGATGTCTAACCCCAGATGTGGGGGTATTCAATAATAATAATAAGTGCGCTATTAATTTCACTCCCGTACCACAAGGTGTCAATCAAGATGACCATACTCTTTTTAAAATTCTGATTTCTTGTTCTTTCACTATATATGTAAATTTTCACTAAATCTTCCATGCAATATTAAAATTTTCACTTACAATTATGAAAAATAATTAAAAACACAAAAACAAATAAGTTAGAAATTCAAAATCTACACAACTAAGTATAGTGCATAATAAAATGAATAATTTATTGTTTCATTTTACTTAGATTTTGTTACTATTTTGGTTCAGTTTAATCTTTACTTCTGTTATCCTTGCTTCCAGTTATGCCTCGGTGCTGACTGACTGTACATCCTTTCTAAGGGCCTGTCTTGGCTCTGCATGCTCTTGGGTAAGCTGATTTTCTTACATATGTGTCTAGTTACTCTGAAATATGATCTTGCTCTGGGCAGAGCAATACTCTTGAGCAGAGTCTTGTGAGCCAAAATCTGGCAAGACCATGACCACACGATTGGGTCTTTCACCTATGCCTGACTGTCTAAGAGCCCCGTTCGGGAATAATGTCCAGGCAATCTACGCACGCATGCACATGTACTTTTATATCAGTAACAACACGATACTCTAGAGGATTCTGGATCATTCAAGACTAACATTATGCAATAGCGACGCTCCAGGAACCCACTCTCGAATATTTCTGTTGAACTCACGTTCGTCAGACGCCAGCGCCAAAGTACAGTAGTTTTGAGAAGTATCTAGAACTCCCGTTCCAGAACATAATGATATTTTGAGTTACAAATACATTACCATATATAAAAACAATTTGTCTTATTTTTATATAAACATATATGAAATAAAACGAATTATTTTATTTTTACATCAACATACATGAAAAAAATAAGCCATTTTCTCAAGTTTTGTAATACAATGTACATAAATTTAACGTAACATATAACACTTAGGAGTATAAATTCATTACAGATTAATAAATAGCCTTGGCTTACGGTCTGGATCTGTAATTAGTCCTGAAAAGGAAGTTGGGAGTGATGCCTCGAATTTAGTTTTTGTTGTTGTTTTGTTTTGATGGAGGTAAACTCTGTCTTGAGAAAATTGCAGTTCTTGAAAGATTGTTTTCCAGATCATTTATTAAGGTTTGACAAGAAAATGCTCTTGTTCAATCAGGGCCCTCGCATACCTAGCTGCCACCCCAGGGCAAGGATCCTAGTGACAACCCCCACCCCCTCCCCCGCTCCCACATCTACATTCAGCCCTAACCCAACAGTTCCAAATCCACCCCCACCCTTTTAAATTACTTTGCTGCCCAATGCCCTTTATATAGGAACCTAACTATACTGCAAGGCCTAGTAACATGGTATCAAAATATATAATAACATTAATTACACTGGTGAAAAACTATTTTATATCAAGTGACTTACAAAATTACAAAGTAAACAGCTCTTAATTTTTGCTTCATAAATACACATTAACAGCAGTGAAGACTTTAAAGTAAACGAAAATAAATTGATTTCAAAACAAAGTTCCATCAGCAGTACAGAAATATTCAACCATAACATAATAAATTTCATTATCAAGCACTCATAAGATTTATTTACATATCAGCGTTAAGAAGAAAATACATAAATACTTTTCATTATTTGGTAGAAAATAGAATATACTATATATATATATATATATATATATATATATATATATATATATATATATATATATATATATATATATATATATATATATATATATATATATATATATATATATATATATAAAATCTTCCTTACCACGAAGATAACTCAATATATGGTAGTCTACATAGGGAAACTTGAAAGAAGTGTATATGTAGAAATGCTCAACAGTTTCGTCCGCCAATGGACCTCCTCTTGGAGCGTTTATTATGCAAAGAAAATATACACACTTTTGTACATACAGGAAAGGTTTCAAATCGTAAAAAAAAGGAAAAATAAAAGATAAAGATAAACTATTACGACCCAACTTTTGCCTGTAGGGTAGTAAAAGTATATTTTTATCCTTTTTTCCTTTTTTTTTTTTTGACAATTTGAAGCCTTTCCTGTATGTACAAACGTGTGTATTATTGTTTTGCATAAGAAACGCCCCAAGAAGAGGTCCATTGGAAGACGAAACTAAACAGCATTTCTACATATACACTTCTTTTCATTTTCCTTAGCGTGTTGCGAGTTGGTGTCCGCTTGAAGGTTATCTTTCAGTTAGGCTTTTCCTGTTCATTCTTGCAGTTAATGCAGGAGGGCTTTTTGTGGTGTGAGGTCACAATATTCACAGGGTCTTTCAACATTATTTTCTTTCATCACCCAATTTGCTTTATACCCCAGCCTGAGTCTGTGGATCAATATAGCCTGCTCTCCTGGCATGTGTCTGTCAATGAGGGAGGCACTAGGTCCGTGACCCATGTGTACCTATACTCTGTGTATGTGTCTGGTGCTTTTGGCTAGCTCAACTGATTTCTTATTCCCTGGTATTCCAATGTGACTGGGAATCCAATTGAGAGTCACAGGTCTGCCTCTTTAATTCCGCTGATGTAGGAGTGCTTTGATATCAGCTAGTAGAGCCTTGGTTTCTTTGTTCTTTTCCTATTGCAAGGCATGCATTGAGGATCTTGAGTCAGTATGAATGACTACAGGTTCTTCATTTTCAATCGAGTGTTTTAGTGCTTGTTTTATTACAACAAACTCTGTCTGCACGGTGGAGGCATTGTTGAATGCTCTCCAGCAGGCCAAAAAGTTATTGAAATATACTGCAGCTCCTGTTTTCCGAATACCAGGATCTACGGTACTGTCAGTGTAGTAGGTGTGCGCCCCTGCCGGTTTTGTACTCCTGACTGTTTCCTGGGCTAGAGTTCCTAGTTCCTCCATTGTGCAGTTCATATACTTATCCTTGCTTGATAGATTGCCCAGCCTTCTGCTGGACACGGGCTCTTGCGTTGGCAGTGCATAGGGACATGTATCCGTGTGTGTGTGTAAATATTTATGTTAAATCTTGATTATAGTCTTATTTTCTGTTTGTTGAATATTATTTTCATAATGCTGTTAATTTTTTCCTATTGTTTAAAAAACTTTATGAGTAGATTATGCATAATCTACGTTGTGTACAATAGATGAACGTAACAGAATTTGGGGCCTGGCTGGGAGCTAAATTTTAGTCTTCAGGATGCGTTTTATACGTTATAGATATATTCTGAGTGATGATCTGTCTGTAGTTTCAGTCTTCTTGAAGTCTTTTAAATGTTAAAGATATATTCAGAGCAATAATCGTTCTTTAATTTTAGTCTTCTGGAAGGGTTATTAACATGATAGACGCATTCTGAGCGATGATCTTTCTAAAATTTTTGTCTTCTGGAAGCATTTTGAACATTATAGATGCATTCTGAACAATTATCTTTTTGTTATTCTAGTTTTCTTGGAGCATTTTAAATGTTACGCATGTATTCTGAGTAATGATCTTTCTGTTATTTTAATCTTTTATAAATGTTTCAAACGTTATAAATGCATTTGGAGTAATGTTTTTTCTGTAATTTTAGTCCCATGAGTCCTGAATGTGTTTTAATCATTATAGATTTGTTCAGAATGATTATGTTTTTGTAATTTTATTTTTTAGAGCGTTTTCAACATATTAGATGCATTCTGAACAATGATCTTTTTGTAATTTTTGTCTTCCGGATGCATTGAAACATTATAGATGGAATCAGAGCAAGGTTTGTAATTCCAATATCGTATTTTGTCACTTGTATAATATAGCCAGCGAACATGTCAGAAATTAATACCATCGGGTTTTTTGAAGAATTTTGTGAGGATCCACATGTTGAGAAATTAAGTGATCTCAAGAAATCTAGCTTAGTGAGTTTAGACAAACATCTTAAGCTTAATGTTAAAAATTCAATGAAGAAAGGGGATATTGAACATCTGTTAGTTAAACCTTACGTTAAAGACGATGTGCTATCTCAGAATGTGTTAGATACAATGGATAGAGAATCAGTGTGTTCTGATTTACCTGCTGTGGAACTTGAAAGGCTTAGAATAGAAGCTCGTTTAAGAGAAAAAGAATTAAAAGCCCAGACTGAGCATGAGAGAAGAAAAGTAGAGTTAAAACGTGAGCAATAAGAAGCAGAATTAAAACTTGAACAATTACAAGGGAGGAGAGAGCCAAAGATAGGGGAGCTCAGATAAAGCTTCATGAGCCTGATGCTCAAAAAGAGTTAGAACTTGAAAAATCTAAGCTGACTAGTTCTAGTTATCCTCATAAATAAAGGTAAGTCATTTTCTCATGAAGATAGAGTTGTACCTCCTTTTAATGAAAAGGATTTTGATGAATATCTAGCCTGTTTTGAGAAAAAATCTAAGAAATGTAAGTAGCCAGCAGAAAGTTGGGCTTAGATGTTATCTGCGGTTTTGTGTGGTAGGGCTCAAAAAGTTTAGGCTACTATTCTTGAGTATAGGGTACAATATTATGAAATCTTGGAAAATGTTTCTTTTTTTTCACAAGCCTATAAATTAACATCTAAAGCTTATAAGATGAAGTTTAGGAGTTGGACAAAGCAAGAAAAGCAGACATTTGTAGAATTTAGTAAAAAACAATCAGATTGGTATGATAAATGGTGTAAAACAGCAGTGTAGGGATGATTTTGTAGAAAAATGCAAATCCCTGTGCATTTTACTTTTTTGTAAATGATATGAATTGTTTGGTTGTGGTAAATTTCGATGTTTAAGTTGTTTGCTCGGGAATGGTTTGATTCTTTTTTTTTTTTTTTTTTTGAAAAAGCAAATGCATTTACTTAGCATACTTTAAACTACCTCTTGGGACAATTTTATAGAAAGAAAAAGCCATTCTTGAGCGATGTATTTAAGTTTTACCTGGTTGTTCTCTGCTTGATGCAAGGCTGGGAAAACCGTTGTCGGCGGTGAATGATCTGAAGAAGGGAATATGGAGAGGCCAGCTTGAGAAGCGCAGCAAGGCAGTCTTCTACTGATTTGAAGAAATTTTCTTGAAGCCAAGAGACAATGGCTGTCATTCATTAGTGGGAGATCGGAGGCTCTGGACTTAGCCGCTCATGGAATACGTCATCGTCTGACCACTTAATACTACTCATGAGCTCAAATAGAGAGAAGAAAAGTAGAGTTAAAACATGAGCAATTAGAAGCAGAATTAAAACGTGAACAATTACAAAGGAGGATGAAGCCAAAGATAAGGGAGCTCAGATAAAGCTTCATGAGCCTGATGTTTAAAAAGAGTTAGAACTTGAAAAATCTAAGCTGACTAGTTCTAATTATCCTCATAGATATAGGTATGCTAACCCATGGAGATATGCCGAGCATATGCCAATCACGACTGGAAAAATCTACATCAGTAAAAGGGTTGGCTCTATCTTGCTGGAATAAGTGGAATTCTTCCCGAATTTCGAGGCTTATCCGGACTGTTACGTCCGGCTCAGGTCCGAACCAGCCTCAAAGGAAGAGACCGAACCGAAGGAGGTTATCATGTTCGATCTCGCGAAGGCCCAGGCTATGTTAGCCCAGGCGGTGAAGAGTAGGGGTTTCACCAACTCCAAGATGCCGGCGCTTAGCAAGAAGCATCCAACCTTCGTTGCGCTGAATGCTGCGACTTTCCCCTTCATCGGAAAGGCCTTCACAGCAGTCTTAAAGGCAATGGAGGAAGGGAAACCTTGCCCTGCACTGGAGGAGTGCAGACCCTTCTCCCTTACTATTCCTCCCGATGATAGGCACTGGAAAGACGTCCAGTCAACCTTCACGGTAGGGAATCTAGAGCCTGACGTAGCCGGTCGTCAATTTAATGAGGACCTCCCAAGGGTAAATGATCACCTCCTTTGTAGGGAACAGGATACGAAGGAGAGGCTTGCCGCGTCTCTGTCCCACCAGGTACAGCTAGAACTTATGGCCGGGGATACTAGAGTCCCGGACTTTTATATGGTCCTAGCCAAATCGCACTTGGCAACGGTGACGAAGGACTTATATAGCTTCACCAGGGCTCGCAGAGCCTGTCGTGAATTCGTGTTCACCAACGCAACGGTGAAACACGAACCCCGGAGGCTGATTTCATCCAATATCTGGGGTAAGTATCTCTTTCCTTCCTCTCTGGTGAAAGAGATTGTAGACAAAGCCGCCACGGAGAATAGGAACCTTCTCCACAAGTGGGGCCTGTCAAGGAAGAGGAAATCCTCTCAGGACGATGGCCCTCAGCCTAAGAGGAAACTTCAGAAGCCGAAGCCCCAGCAACGTCAACAGAGACGACAGTTTCCGGGTACCGCTACTCCCCAAGTGGCCACACAGCCACAACAGACCTTTCAGTTGGTCCCCCAACCAGTGGTGTCGCAGTCACCGGTCTTTACCCCTGCGTATGAGCAACACTCTACTACCTTTCATCCCAGAGGTAGGGGCTCAAGCAGAGGTTCCAGCACAGATTCTTCTCGCCGTCCCTCCAGAGGCAGAGGAGGAAGGGGAGCTAGTGGCCGAGGTGGCAAACCCTCGGGACACCAGAAGCAATGAAGTGCTTCCGGTGGGAGGAAGACTCCGCCAATTCCAGGATCGTTGGACCTTCGGTCCCTGGGCGCAAAGCATCGTCAAGAAGGGACTAGGCTGGAGCTGGACTCAACCACCCCCAGCCTTCCAGCAATTCTTCCAACAGTCAACCCCCCTCCTGGAAGAATATGTCCTAGAACTCTTGAACAAGAAGGTGATCAGGAGGGTAAAGTCAACCAGGTTCCAAGGGAGACTATTTTGCGTTCCCAAGAAGGACTCCGACAAACTTAGTGTCATTCTAGACTTATCCCCTCTCAACAAGTTCATTGCGAACAACAAGTTCAAGATGCTGACTCTGCAACAAATAAGGACCCTTCTGCCTCAAAGGGCATACACGGTCTCCATAGACCTGGCGGACGCCTACTGGCACGTTCCAATGTATCATTACGCTTCCTCCTACCTAGGATTTCGACTCCAAAGGAAAAGTTACGCCTTCAGGGCCATGCCCTTCGGGCTCAACGTGTCTCTACGGATCTTCACCAAGCTGGCAGACGCCATCGTCCAACAACTCCGTCCTCAGGGCGTCCAAGTGATGGCCTACCTAGACGACTGGCTAGTCTGGGTGACATCGCCCAAAGATTGTGTAAGAGCCTGCAACAAAGTCACCCAGTTCCTAGAGTATCTGGGATTCAATATAAACACCAAGAAATCTCGCCTCTCTCCAGCTTAGAAGTTCCAATGGTTGGGAATCCATTGGGATCTTCAGTCACACCGCCTTTCCATCCTACAGAAGAAAAGGAAGGAAATAGCAGGGTCTGTCAGAAGACTTCCAAAATCCAAATGGATCTCAAGAAGACAGCAGGAACAAGTTCTCGGCTCTCTACAGTTTGCCTCTCCGACAAACCCAGTGCTTCGCGCACAGCTAAAGTATGCCGCGGGAGTCTGGAGACGTTTCGCATCCATCGCTCGAAGAGACCTCAAGAGACGGCTTCCAAACAGACTTCGCTCGCTTTTAAAGCCTTGGTCGGGAGCAAAGGCCCTGAAAAGGTCCATTCCTCTTCAACACCCGCCTCCATCGATCAACATCCACACGGACGCTTCGCTGGAGGGTTGGGGAGGTCCCTCCCACCAACGACAGGTTCAAGGAACATGGTCTCCCCTATTCAAGACATTTCACATCAACATCTTGGAGGCCATGGCGGTTCTTTTCACCCTGAAGAAAATCTCCCCGCCTCCCTCGATCCACATTCGTCTGACTTTGGACAACTCAGTGGTAGTCAGATGTCTCAATCGTCAGGGCTCGAGATCGCCCCAGATAAATCAGGTACTTCTTCCGATCTTTCGTTTGGCAAAAAAGAAGAAATGGCACCTGTCTGCAGTTCACCTACAAGGATTCCGTACGTGATGGCGGACGCTCTATCAAGGACAAGCCCAATAGAGTCGGAATGGTCTCTAGACACAAGGTCATTCTCTTTCATCTCTCACCAAGTCCCGGAACTTCAGATCGATCTCTTCGCGACGAGCGACAACAATCAACTTCCTCGATATGTGGCCCCGTACAAGGACCCCAAGGCAGAAGCAGTGGATGCCATGTCACTGGATTGGAACAGATGGTCCAGGATATACCTGTTTCCTCCCCCCAACCTTCTGCTGAAAGTCCTCTCCAAACTGAGAACCTTCAAAGGGACAGTGGCCCTAGTGGCTCCCAATTGGCCCTGGAGCAATTGGTACCCTCTGGTTCTGGAGCTGCAGCCCATGCTGATCCCCCTACCGGGCCCAGTTCTCTCTCAATAAATACAGAAGTCGACTGTCTTCGCTTCATCACTGAAAGTCAGGGACCTCCATCTCATGATTTTCTCTCCTTAGCCGCAAAGAAAAGGTTTGGAATCTCGAAGAAAAGTTTAGACTTCCTCGAGGAATACAAGACTGAATCTACTAGACGGCAATACGAATCATCCTGGAGAAAGTGGGTCTCTTTCGTCAAGGCGAAAAATCCTACGGAAATCACCATTGATTTTTGTATGTCCTTCTTCATTCACCTTCATGGACAAGGCTTAGCAGCCAACACGATTTCCACATGCAAATCGGCTTTGACTAGACCACTCCTGTACGCCTTCTAGATTGATCTGTCCAGTGATATCTTCAATAAATTGCCAAAGGCATGCGCTAGACTACGCCCAGCACCTCCGCCAAAACCTATCTCCTGGTCCCTGGACAAGGTGCTCCATTTTGCCTCTAACTTAGACAACAATTCATGCCCTCTAAAGGACTTGACTCTTAAAGTTATCTTCCTTTTTGCTCTCGCCTCGGGAGCCCGAGTCAGTAAAATAGTGGCATTATCAAGAGAAGAGGGTCATGTCCTATTCGCAGATACAGGAGAACTTACCCTCTTCCCTGATCCGACGTTTCTCGCTAAGAATGAACTACCCACCAAGAGATGGGGCCCTTGGAGAATCTGCCCCCTGAAGGAAGCTGTCTCTCTATGCCCAGTGTAGAGTCTTAAGGTCTATCTTCAAAGAACTTCAGACTTCGGTGGAGGACAACTCTTCAAAGGAGAAACATCGAGTAGCGATCTGTCACTGAAACAACTAAGAGCGGATCCTGACAGTACACCCGCAGGTCACGATCCTAAGAAAGTCGCTTCTTCTCTGAATTTCTTCCAGAGTATGGATTTTGAAAGCCTCAAGAGCTTCACAGGATGGAAATCATCGCGCGTTTTCTTCAAGCACTACGCAAAGCAAGTGCACAAAGTCAAACATTTCGTGGTAGTCGCAGGTAGTGTTATGAAACCTGCTGTTTAACTCTGCATAGAACAGCGAGTTACTTAGGACTGTAACTCTCCGGGTGTCTGTGTTGACCCTCTGGTGATACATAGTGATTTCATGGACACTTAGTGTTTCTAATAGACTGTTCTTACCAAGGTGAAAATGTCATAGACTTTACATGAGTGCCACATGCTTTAGAGCATGATGTGTTTTCTTTGAAAAAGACTGACGTTCCTCTGGAACTTGTGTTTCTGGAAGTGAAAATTCTTTTCAGATTCAAGATTGAAGTCTTTATTTCCTATGTACATTATTCTTTATAATTTTGAATAAACTTTTCATTTACTATTGCAATTGTTATCACAATAATCTGCAATTGTTGAAATAAAATTTCTATTTTATTACATGTGCGTCTCTCTCCGCTCTTATTATTTATTATGAAATATATGATTGTCATAGTTTCGTTTACCCCTTTCCTTCTGAAAGAGAAGAATAATACATATATAACTGTATTATATACTCACTCATGCTTTGATAATATTCCTACCTGAATATTAACCTTCATCCTGCCTTCGAGACCAGATTGATTTATCCTCCAGGGATTGTAGTAATTGTTAATCACTTACCTATGATTAATAATATTCCTACCCGAATATTAACCTTATGTCTTGTCTCCGAGTCCTGCACGAACTCTCCATAGAGTGAGTAGCTCTTCAATGATCGCTTCGAGATATTAGTATGGTCCACCAGCACTTCTCTGCCAGGGGGTCAGGAAGCTAGTTCTTCACGGAATCTCTAGTAGGACATGTTTGATACCTCTATTCGAAGCCCTTGGCACTTGCATAAAAAGGGGGAAAATTTCCACGATACATTAATTCTCTGGTACACTTCCATCAGGACGTCATGGCTTGAGCCCAAAAAACGGATTTTGAGCGAAGCGAAAAATCTATTTTTGGGTGAGATAGCCATGACGTCCTGATGGACCCTCCCGTCTATTCTAGTCCAGCCTTTAAGGCTCCGCCCTGACCTGCTGTATCATGGATATTAGCAAGAAGCTGGCATCAGGATGAGGACGGACGTGACGTCATTTAGCAATGGCGCCCGTTTGTTTACGTCTCGATTACCAAAAGCAGCCACGGATGAGTGTAATTGTTTAACGGCACCCCAGTTATTCTCCACCTTTCCATATCGAAGTGTTAACTCTATATGGGGTGCAGATAGCTATGTGGCGTGTTAATACATGCGTCCCCTGTTGATATACGATATCCTAGAGGGAAACCTTTAGGGTACTCGCACCAGAAGTTAGAATTATGTGATAACCTTTAGTTTAATTCTCTGGGAATATCCACTGTAGTTAAATATACTCTAGGAAGCTACTGAAGGAACCTTTCATCAGGACGTCATGGCTTGAGCCAATATATATATATATATATATATATATATATATATATATATATATATATATATATATATATATATATATATATATATATATATATATATATATGTATATATATATATATATATATATATATATATATATATATATATATATATATAT
This sequence comes from Palaemon carinicauda, assembly GCF_036898095.1. NCBI lineage: Eukaryota > Metazoa > Arthropoda > Malacostraca > Decapoda > Palaemonidae > Palaemon > Palaemon carinicauda. Next base: position 18,516,736 of record NC_090749.1, read on the forward strand.
ATATATATATATATATATATATATGTATATATGAAACCGTGTTGTGTGTATATACCAGGAATCTATATCTTGTGCACAATCATATCCATTTTGATGTATCTATATCTTTACCAATGTAAAAAATATTCTTACTCAGTTACTAATGAACAATAATATCAATTATAATATATCTGTATCTTTAACAAAAGTAACAACTATTCTTTAACAATTTACCAATTTGTGCAAACGTTTTTTTTTATTTTTTGTGGTACCTCATAATCATTTACTAGCATTATGCCATATATACCATACATGGATCTGTATTTTCCATTTATTTTTCTTTGTTTATGACTATGTCTGTTAGGTATGTGTTATTTTTTTTACATATAGCCTACTTTTTTGCTTATTATTCCTTAATCACTTGTTTATGGCTAAACTAAATGCACATTCAGTCAAACTCCTAGGAAACGTATTTTAACGTAACTTTCAATGTTCAATGCTTGAATGGTAGCTGTCCATGCTGTTATGTCCAAGTCATAACAGAGTGTGAAACTAGACCCTGCTAAGCAATGCTGGGAAAGCGTTGCATGAATAAACATTTATGTATGTCTTTTAAACAAGTCACAACGCCTCCCGTGGGAAGCAGTTGACCTATTGAGCCCTACCGGAATCACCTGACTTCCGGCCCTAAGGCTACGTGATCATTTCACTTTGTATTTATATAAAGCGCTGAGAGAGCTAGTGTTATGTTATCGACGCGAGCCTATTGTAAATCAGTTCTATTCATATTTTCATACGGAATGGTCATCCGACCAAACCATCCATACTCCAGTGATGGAGCTATCAATAAATTGTTGAAAGTTAACCTAAAACTTTGACTTATTCTAAGAGGACACGTACAAGTCTAATATTTCTATATCACATTGAGGAGACATGAGGATTGAACCACAATGTGTACGTACAACATTCGTACACTAACATATGTCATAGGTTGGCCAGAAAACCATCCACCCATCGAGATACTACCACCAGATAGTTATTGAGCCCTTTGACTGGCCAGAGAGTAGCCTTATACATTGGAGCCCTCTATCTGGTTACAACTAATTTTATTCCTTTGCTTACTCATACTTCTCTGTCATCATTCATCTGACAACACAGAGATTACCAAACCATTCTTCTTCTTTGAAGGGGTTAACTACTGCATTGCAATTGTTCAGTAGCTAATTTCCTCTTGGTAAGGGTAGAAGAAACTCTTTAGCTATGGTAAGCAGTTCTTCTAGGAGAACGACGCTCCAAAATCAAACCATTGTTCTCTAGTCTTGGGTAGTGTCATAGCCCCTGTACCATAGCCCTCCACTGTCTTGTATCAGAGCTCTCTTGTTTGAGAGTACACTCAGGTACGCTGTTCTATCTTATTTCTCTTCCTCTTGTTTTTTTTATATTTTTTGAAGTTTTTATAGTTAATATATGAAAGATCTAATTTAACATTGTTACTGTTCTTAGAATATTTTATTCTCATTGTATATTATTTCTCTTGCTGTTTAATTGTATCCTACTTTCCTTTCCTCACTGGGCTTTTTTCCTTATTGGAGTTGTACCAACCATGTGTCACACGATAGTACATAGTAACGGCATTTCATTTTGTGTATATATTATGCTCGTATATTCCCTCTTCCCTCGCACTAAAAAGAACCTGAAATAACATGCATGTATCTCCCACCATTAACTGTTAGCTGATGCGGTGTCAGTTGAACAGGAAATTTCCTGTTGCATTGAACCTGAAATAATGTGTCTATTTTTCTCACCGTTAACTGAAACCGGTGCAGTGTTGGCTGAATAGGAAATTTCTTGTTGTATTGAGTTTTTATATATAAAGAAGAGTGTTCTGTAGTAAAATTACTCAGTTGCTTTCATCCTGCCTTTGATTCACAACCTTCTCTCAGCACGTCATATTGGTGACCCCGGAAGTCGACTCGCTCCTCCCGCCTTCCTCCCCCCCTCACCCCTCTGTTGATGGTACTATGGCGGACTCTAAGGAAGTTGGCGCTGTGGCTGCCCCATTGAAAGTTTCGTCATTCGCCAGCGGAGAGGCATTTGCTTGGTTTCAGAATGCAGAAGTCCAGTTTCACATCAAGGGTGTGACCTGTTCAACCACCAAAGCAGATTATGTTCTTACGGCGATACCCGAGGATACCTTCCTGGAAATGTCCGACTGGCTTTGGGAAAAAGGAGACACCCAAATAACGTATGACACCCTCAAAACATACCTTCTGCAGCAGTACTCGCAGTCGCCAGCCGCCCGTGTAGCAAAGCTTTTTCAGCTCTCACAGCATCCTTTGAGGGACCAAAGGGCTTTGCTCAACCTCAGGGAATTGACCAGTATTGCTCGCCTGCAACCTGCTGCAGACGGCTCTCCTCGTAGGGTGAACCTACTTCGTGCCCTTTGAATACACCGTTTACCCATACCTGTACATGCTGCCGTACCCGATGTCGATAGTTTACCCATAAGGGACTTGATGACCAAAGCCGATTCCCTTATGGACAGCCACTTCAAGACCTCCATCAACGCCTCCACTCCTGACGAAGAGGACGCCTATTCAACGTCAAGCGAAGCTGACGTGAATGCCGTAGGACATACACGCCTACCCCGTGACGTGCCGAGGCGGTGACAAAGCCACCCACCACCCACCACTTGCTCGCACCCCAACCAACGACTTCTACAGCCACTTACTACCTCCCACCCGCCGAAGTTTTGCTATTACCACACCAGATTGGGAGCAACCGCAAAGAAAAGTGCCAAGGATTGACAGTGGCCAAAAAAACGTGTAAGTAGGCCATCGCTTGTGGCGGTGGCCTCCTGTGTTTCTAATCTTTTTTTTTTTACATGATGCAGGAACGGGCGTGCGGTTTTTGGAAGACACGGGTGCTTGTCATTCTCTCTTGCCAAGGGACTTCTTCATGACATGACGAAGTCTGTCTACATTTGCTGACGTCGCCTTGGTAGCTGCCAACAGATCTGCGATACCCACCTACGATTACGAGAACGTCACATTATCATTTGGAAACCGTAAATATAATTGGAAGTTTCTCGTTGCTGACGTAACATTGCTAGTCCTCGGTGCAGATTTCCTTTCTCATTTCCACTTTCTGGTCGATGTCGCCACCATTGATTGGTCGACGGAGACTCATACTTGTCGACACCTCTTCAACCCGGCCCCTCCAACTTTGCTCTCCACATCAGCGCGCCCACGGATGCCTAAGCCCACCTCTTCACGTTGTACACGGACGTTTTCTGTCCAGAACTTCTCCAAACGCCCACGGCTCCTCCCAAGCATGGTATTTATCACCATATCAAGACAACAGGATCCCCAGTGTTCGCAAAATTAAGACGTCTGACACCGGAACGATTGGCAGCCGCCAAACAGACGTTTGCCGAAATGGAGAAAATATGCCTTTGCCAAAAGGCCTCCAGCCCATGATCGTCACCCTTACACATCGTTCTAAAGAAAGACGGCTCCCTCCGTCCGTGCGGGGATTACAGGCGCCTGAACATGCAAACAGAACTGGATCACTACCCGCTCTCAAACATCGCCGACGTAACCTTCTACCGGCACAAAGCGAAGGTTTTCTTTACGCTCGACATCCTGAAGGGGTATTATCAGGTGCCAATGAACCCAGAAGACATCCCCAATACCTGCCCTTCTGTGTAGGTTATATGGACGACATACTTGTGTCGTCCTCCTCAAAAGAGGAACACCTCCGTCACCTTCGCATCGTGCTCGACCGCCTGCAACAAAACGGCCTTGTAGTCCGGTACGACAAGTGTACCTTTGGCACCAACGAAGTGTCGTTCTTAAGTCACTGCATCACTCCTGAAAGAGTCCTTCCCCTCCCTGAGAAGGTAGCAGCTGTTCAGAACTTCCCCGCGCCCTCGACTGTCAAAGCTCTGCAGGAATTCTTGGGCATGATCAACTATTATCACCGTTTTCTGCCAGCCATTGCCGCCACTCTTGTTTCCCTCTATGCCTCCCTCAAGGGAAAGCCAAGGGACCTGAAGTGGGGTTCCCTTCAAGAAGCGGCTTCTGCAATGCAAAGAAGGCCCTATCATCCGCTGCGGCTCTCACTTTTCCTATCCCACATGCCCCTCTCCTTCTCTCCACCGATGCCAGCGACATCACTATTGGTGCAATATTTGAGCAGGTGGTCAACAGTTCGCCCCGCCCATTGGCCTTCTTCAGCAGAAAACTGTCCAAGGCAGAATCAGGTTATTCTACCTTCAATCGCGAATTGCTGGCGGTGCAATTGGCTGTCTGTCACTTTCGCCATTTCTTAGAAGGTATGTCCTTCGTCATTCGCACAGACCACATGCCTCTGGTGCACGCCTTCACTCGACAGTCTGACGCCTGGTCCGCCCGTCAACGCCGACATCTCTCCGCCGTGGCTGAATACAATTGTACCCTTCAATACGTCCCTGTGAAAATGAATCCCGTTGCCGATGCCCTGTCAAGAAACACGTAGGATGCCGTTCAACTGGGATTAGATTACAATGCCTTAGCTGAAGCCGAATGACAGGATCAAGCATGTAGGACATCCTGCATGTCCCTGCGCTGGGAAGACTTCCCGCTCGAAGAGTCCAACACCACCCTCCTCTGTGACGTCAGTACTGGTAGACCGCGACCTTTCATTCCTGCTCCCATGCGCCAGCAGGTGTTTGATTTCATTCATGGCCTTTCACATCCCTTGTGCCGTTCTACTGCTCAGCTGCTGAAGATGAAGTTCAATTGGCACGGCATTTCTAAGGATGCTAAGGACTGGGCCCACACCTGTACTTCTTGCCAAACTTCCAAAGTACATTGACACATCACAAGGACATTGTTACCTGTTTACCATCATCGACCGCTCCACTCGTTGGCCTGATGCTATTCCCATGGAAATTGCAACGTCCGCCTCATGAACATCTGCTTTACTTTCAGGATGGATTGCAAGATTTGGCATCCCTGAGCATATTACTTCTGACAGGGGTACCACTTTCACCTCTCAATTATAGACATAATTAGCGAATCGTCTGGGCATCACCCTATATCAGACAACTGCCTACAACCCTGCTGCCAATAGAATAGTTTAATGTTTTCATCATACCCTCAAAGCAGCTTTGAATTCCCGCTGCATGGATTTCAACTGGTTTACTCAGCTTCCCTGGGTCCTCCCGGGACTAAGAACCACTCTTAAAGATGCCCTCGACGTCTCGGCAGCTGAAATGGTGTATGGCGACCTGTTGGTCATTCCTGCCAATTTTTTTCCTTCTACAACTTCC